>NW_024423343.1:94571437-94745138 GCF_017311325.1 Ursus maritimus | reverse complement strand
ATATATATATATATATATATATATATATATATATATATATATGACTGTTGTAGCAATTTTGTAGTGTTTTCCTCCATTTGACTACTAACTGTCCTTTATTTTCTGTTGACCATGTTCATTGGTCATTAACCTAAGCCATAATGCCCATTCAGTAATCTATAGTCATCTGCTTCTCCTCAATGAGGATGAATAGAAGGCATGTTCAGGAGAGTTGAAGACCTGGGGTATTTTCTCACATAAGACACTGAAATACACACCATAGTTTTCAATTTTTTTTTTCCAGAGGAAATCTATTTTCAAACAAACTCTCATTTGGAAGTCCAAGTAAAAAGTAAAAATCAGGTGCTGAAGAGCAAAATATGGGGGAGGCCCAAAGCTGCACTCAGTTCCTCTCTGGTGGCAACCTCCTAACATCTTTCCAGAAAATAGTATTAGCACTATTTACTCTTTTTGGAGTCTAGCATTCGCTTGTTTATTAACATGCAAAGGTGTCAGTTTGATCACATTCACGGAGCTGGTTTGGTGGATGGGGCAGATTAAAGTCACCCTGAGCCCAAACAAGACAGGACAAGGCTGGATTTCTCCACTGCTTCTGAGGACCTGACCCCAGGTTCCCTATTCAAGGATGGAGTAAAGGAATCCCAGAGCAGCTAGATTACACGTGCCAGACTTCTTTGCTGTTTGGTGTGACCTGCCACTTAAGTCTAGATTTCTTTACTCTGAGGACATGAATCGGCTGCTATATTCAGTGTTTTCACTCTTTTTCTGTAACTCTTTATTTTTCTCGAATGAATTTTTTCTTTTTTTTGTCCTTTTATAGTCCATACTCATGCTTATGTCTTTTGTCTATAAATTTCAATCACCAGCATCGTTATGTGAGAATCAGCAAGTCCCTTTGCGCAGTATAAATTAATACTCATAAAATGATATAAGGAGAAAAAGAGCTTCCTCTTATCTATACTCTTGTCTGATAAATATGTTACAGTAAATTACCTAATTAAACAAGCATAACATGAAAATTAGATGTTTGTTTCTATACATCTTTGAGGAAGTAACCATTTTCCTTCCTGTGTTATTTATTATCCCTTCAATTTGCAAAAGCTGAGTAATCAGGAATTCCACACCATGGCTTTAATTGCAAGCATATCCACTAAGTGCTGATGTGGGGATATTCAGTTGCTGAGCTTTTTAAAAGTGACAACTTTTTCTTTTTTCTTTTCCTTTTTTCTTTCTTTAGTAACTAAGGTGGCCTATAAAATGAAACCACGCCCTTATCAGCACAGTATTGGTCTACAATGTATATAGTTTCCTTTCATAATCCAGTTATTTGACAAACGACAAAGATACTGACAATGATAATTACCATAGTGATTGGTAAAATTGGTTCTCTGCATGCCATGTGCCAGGCATCATGTAAGCACTTGAAATGCATCATGTCATTTAATGATGTCAACAGAATTATGTAAACATTTCTCTGTACGTCCCAGACAAACTAATTCCACCCGTGGGCTCTTGCCTGTCTCCAGGCTCTCTTGCTGTTCATCACACCACCTTGGACCGTTAGCTCATCTCTCATCTCCAGCCACTGGTGTGTTCAACAATACCTTTACTTGTCGGGAAGACCGAAACCCAATGGTTTCCTTTCCCACGGTCTCTCTCACTTCCCATATCTCACCTACCACCAGGTTCTGCAAGATTTGTCTCCCAAATTAGGGCTTCTCACACTTTAGGATGCATACGAATGCCATGGGGATCTTGTAAAATGCAGATTCTGAGTCTGCAGGTTGGGGGCACGTCCAATCCTGAACTGTTCACAAGCGTCCAGGTGGTGCCGTGTTGTAGATCCCGGGACCTCACTGAGTAACAAGGTCTTCAGCAAGTCTACAATTGCTTGTTTACCTCCTGTGCTCGGTGACTGTCTGGACTATGCAAGAGGAAATGAGACACTGATCTGTGGACGGGAATAAATCCCAACATGCCAGCTTTTTCTCCTGTTGCTCAGTCAACAATTACCTTTACTCTCCCTTGTCCTTCTTCCCTCTAAAGCTTATAAAGCTCTAGTCGGGCAAAAATGTATTCCTCTGTTACTCTCCTAAAAGAGAGTGTCCTTACTTTGTTTGGATAGAGGATCATGAATGCTTATGGGTTGTTCAGATAAATTATTCCCAAATATTTGTATCTGATGGCTCTTAAGCCAGATGTCTTGATATCTTAATGTGGTGAAGATTCTGATTCCAAAAAGTCTCCAAGGGGCTTATAGAAAACAGCCTGGTGAAATCCATATTGCAGGCTGGTGGACTTTTAGTGACCCTCCAACCACAGCTAATTTACCAAACATATAATGATGAACCCCTTCTTGTCCCCACAGTTTATCTCCCTGTTCTGTTGCACCTGCTTAGTCCACCTTCTTATCCTGAGGGATAACCCTGCCTGGAAATGCTTTGCTAGTGGAACAAAGTGCATGAATCCACGGCAGCCTGTGGAAAGATGCCACTCAAACAAATTTAAAGGGCCCAGTAAGATGAAAAAAATATTAGGATAAATGGTGACCTCTTTTGATTAGTAAGTCAAGGAAATGCAAATGAATAGATTTTTGTTGTCTCTATCTATAAAATTGCCAATAAAAGATGTACCTCGGTGGCTCAGTCCAGTTAACCATTTGACTCTTGATTTCAGCTGGGGTCATGACCTCAAGGTCATGAGATTGAGCCCCACAGCAGATTAAACTTCTTAAGATTCTCTCTCCTTCTCACGCTCTTAAAAAAAAAAAAAAAAAAGATTGCCAATAAATGAATAATAATATTGCTGAGGATATGAGGAACCTCGTACACTGCTGGTGCACAAATAAGTTTAAGGGAAATTTGGAAATATATATCATACCCATTAGAAATGTGCATGGTCTTTCCCATGCCCACCAGGTCAACTACGGAGAACTGATCCTGAAGAAATTTTTAGGCAAGTGTGCAAATATAATTTATTTATGTAGATTTAGATAAACACAGGATCATGTATAAATGACATTTTTCAAGGTATTAAAACTCAAAAATTAATAAAATATTTTAAAATATGGAAATTGTTATATTATGTTGGACCACATTGAAATAATTGGTAATTGATGATCTATGACTTAAGAAAATGGCACTTTTGTATGGCTCAATTTGTAATTAGAGTACATATGAATAAAAGAATATGAGCACACTATTAAAATGCATTTATGCATGTATATCTGTTTCTATGTACCTAGAAACATATATTAAAGGCTTTCAACCAAATGCCAATAGTACTTATATCTGAGTGTTGGGATTATATTTACTTTTTCTTTTCTACATTTTATCATTTTCCTTTTGATGAACATGGTTAAGTGTGTAATTTCAAAATAAATAAAGAGGCCAGCATTGGGATAACCAATTAACAATTTTCCCGCATTAACAATTTTAAGCTCATTTCCAGTAACCCAAAGTTGGGGGTACTTCAAAGTATTTTCTGCAGATGGTGACGTGATAATATGTGTTATTAGAAAAAGTAATTTCCAGTTATTGTATTAGAATTCAGTAATTACTTTTTCAATAAAGAAAGTGAAAACTATTAAGAGCAAAAATGTGAAATAAATTAGCTTTATATCCTACACTCAATTAAACTATCATAGCAAGAAGGTAATGAATTAAGATAATTTGAGGATAGGAATAAGGCTTTACAAAGCAGAGATTTAACACTCTTCTAAAACCCATTAAAATACTCTAAAAGAAGATCACAGTAAAGTGGGTAGCCCACAAGATAGTTCGGAGAAACTAGCAGCATGCATGCTAAATAGGTAGAGAGAGAGTTTTCAGTCTCAGAAGTCTTAGGGGCTCATGCACAAAGTAGCTCAAACATGCAAAACATGGGTTAGTGAGAGTGGCCTGAAGAGTCAAGCTGATTTTCCGCTGGCTTCACCACTTCCTTGAACAGTAAGATAATCCCGGTCTTCTAGCATGTGTTCTCTCAAGGAATCCACATAATATTTGGGCAGGCACTGATGTATAAGTTTTTATTTTTTTGTTTGTTTGTTTGTTTTTTAAAGATTTTATTTATTTATTCGACAGAGATAGAGACAGCCAGCGAGAGAGGGAACACAAGCAGGGGGAGTGGGAGAGGAAGAAGCAGGCTCACAGCGGAGGAGCCTGACGTGGGGCTCGATCCCAGAACGCCGGGATCACGCCCTGAGCCGAAGGCAGACGCTTAACCGCTGTGCCACCCAGGCGCCCCTGATGTATAAGTTTTAAATTAATTATAAGGAGCCGTTCATAAATAGTAATGCATGCTACTCCCCAACTAAAACCTCACCCATGTCTTCCCACGGCATCTGGAATAAAAACGAGATTGCTTTCTGGGACTACAATACCTCAGGTGTTGCCTATCTCACCCATGTTACTCTCTGTCATTCACACTGGCTTTCTCTGTTTCTACAGGCCAAACTCTTTCCTGCCCCCATGGTTTTGTGCTTGTTGTCCCCTCTACTGGGAACTCTTGTCTCCCATTCTTTGCAGGGCTAGGTTCTCATCCTTCAACTTGGGTCAAGTGTCAGACCCTTAGAGTTCCCCACCCACCAGGAAAATGAAAATAATCTCCTACTCTTACCTTTGTCATTTCTGATTATATCATTTTTTGATGCTTACTTTTCCTTTTTGTACCTATCCCCATCTGACTCTCCTCTTTGTCTGTGAAACCCAGGAGAGAGAATAGGATGTTTCCCCCGTACCTAGAACTATATCTGGCACTTAGATACTCAGTATACTGTTGAATAAATGCCACGGCCACCATGGGAGTGGTCTGAATTGTTTATTTTGTGCAGTTAGAATGGTTGAAGGGAACATCTATAGAGCCCATGGATCCCAACTTTCTAGAGTCCCAGCCAGAGCTGGTCCATGTGGCTTTCTTAACCAAACACCACAGTTCTGTTAGGTTCTTCTGGACTTTTGTGTTTCACTTCACTTTGAAATGAACTAAGCTACCAGTAACCAGATGGATGCTCAACACTGACTCGTGTCACTTTTGTTATAATCAAAACTCTGGAGTTTCTAGAATGAACCCCTAAAGAGACATTTGCTTACCTGAGAATTATGGCATTTTTTTACATATTCACTATGATTTGTAAAATAAAATTTTACTGTATATAATCTGGATTATAGAAATTGTACCTTTTTTTTTTCTAAACATGAGGTTAAAATTTATTGCTTAAATCTTTTCAAAATACAGGCTGGCACAATTTCCATGTGCCTCACCATCTTGGCAGACATCTTCCTCCTTGCTTCCCACTTCCCTGCATGGAGATTCACTGAAGTAGAGCGGTGCTTCTCCAGCCACGATCCTCTTACCCTTGTGGGTGCAGAGATGTATTTTCAGAAGTCTTTGAAAATGTGTTTCCTTACAAAGGGATATGATGCCTCCAACACAAGTTTGAGAATCACTGAGGTAAAAAAGTGAAATGAAGGAGAATTTACACTTAAATGCTAATATCTCCAGAAGAACAAATTTTCCATCCTTCCTTCATATTACAGTGAGTCAGCTTAATCAACTTACTGTTCCCCTAATGCACAAATGAGACTAGCTACTCTGTGAAAATTGGAGACTTTGGTGGAAAGAAGAAGGAGAACAGTAATTTTGTAGCATGAAGATACAGGTCTTGTTCTCCAAACAGGAGCTCTGGGGCAAGTGTATTAGCATAAGAAAAAAGGAAGGACATAGTCGAAAATGAAACTGAGGCTTTGTGTTCTGAGGCAAACTATCATGGTATTGTATTTTATTTTTTATAATAAATTTGTATTATATTATGTTAGTCACCATACAGTACATCCCTAGATTTTGATGTAAAATTCCATGATTCATTACTTGCGTATAACACCCAGTGCACCATGCGATACATGCCCTCCTTAATACCCACCACCGGCCTATCCCAATTCCCCACCCCCCTCCCCTCTGAAGCTCTGTTTGTTTCCCACAGTCCATAGTCTCTCATGGTTCATTCCCCCTTCTGTTTACCCCCCCTTTCTTCTTCCCTTTCTTCTCCTACCGATCTTCCTACTTCTTATGTTCCATAAATGAGTGAAACCATATGATAATTGTCCTTCTCTGCTTGACTTATTTTGCTTAGCATTATCTCCTCCAGTCCTGTCCATGTTGCTGCAAAGGTTGTGAAATCGTTCTGATGGCTGAGTAATATTCCATTGTATATATGGACCACATCTTCTTAATCCAGTCATCTGTTGAAGGGCATCTCGGCTCCTTCCACGATTTAGCTATTGTGGACAATGCTGCTATGAACATTGGGGTGCATATGGCCCTTCTCTTCACTACATCTGTATCTTTGGGGTAAATACCCAGTAGTGCAATTGCTGGATCATAGGGTAGCTCAATTTTTAACTTTTTAATGGACCTCCACACTGTTTTCCAAAGTGGCTGTACAAACTTGCAGATCCCCAAACTAGGCAAAGACCCCATCAAAAAGGAGAATTACAGACCGATATCCCTGATGAATATGGACACCAAAATTCTCAACAAGATCCTAGCTAATAGGATCCAACAGTACATTAAAAGGATTATCCATCATGACCAAGTGTTATTCATCTCTGGGATGCAAGGGTAGTTCAACATTCGCAAATCGATCAGTGTGATAGATCATATCAACAAGAAAAGAGTCAAGAACCATATGATCCTCTCAAGTGATGCAGAAAAAGCATTTGACAAAATACAGCATCCTTTCCTGATTAAAACACTTCAGAGTGTAGGGATAGAGGGTACATTCCTCAATTTCATAAAAACCATCTATGAAAAGCCTACAGCGAATATCATTCTCAATGGGGAAAAGCTGGAAGCCTTTCCCTTAAGATCAGGAACACAACAAGGATGCCCACTCTCGCCACTATTATTCAACATAGTACTAGAAGTCCTTGCAACAGCAATCAGACAACAAAAAGGGATAAAAGGTATTCAAATCAGCAAAGAAGAAATCAAACTGTCTCTCTTCGCAGATGACATGATACTCTATATGGAAAACCCAAAAGAATCCTCCCCCAAACTACTACAAGTTATAGAGCAATTCAGTAATGTGGCAGGATACAAAATCAATGCTCAGAAATCAGTTGCATTTCTATACATGAACAATGAGACTGAAGAAAGAGAAATTAGGGAATCCATCCCATTTACAATAGCACCAAAAATCATACGGTATCTCGGAATAAACTTAACCAGAGAGATAAAGGATCTATATTCTAGAAACTACAAATCACTCTTGAAAGACATTGAAGAAGACACAAAAAGATGGAAAAATATTCCAAACTATCATTTTAAATCTTGCTTATTGGCCTTGAATTCAGGAAAAGAAAATGGGATAACCTTCTTCCATCTTTTTATTCCTGCCAGAATACGGAATTTACGCTTAAGTTCTCCTTATAGGTATCTTTAATTTCTTTACAGCTTAAGGCAACTGTTATAGGTTAATATGTTAAAACTAGACCTTGAACCTAATGGTCTTAATAAAGCAAAACTCATTCTGAATTTTCAAATCCAGTCTATGAACTCTTCAGCTCCTTAGACTCTAATCGCTTAAGGTTAGGATTCCATATGATTCATAGGACTCCCAGGGTCCTATGGATTGTATTTAGAGTAAATTCTGGGGATGAACGCTTTTGAGTTCAAGTGTTGTGATTTGGGAATACAAATGCTCATATGCTGGGGCGTGTATTTCTGGTTTTCTAATTTAAGGAACTGGTCACGTCTGTGCCATTCATGTGGCTCAAAGATGGTTCTAGCATTCCTCCCTTGGTTACTGCCCTCTTGCCTGCATGAAAGAGGCCCTTTCGATGCCAGAAAACAGAAGGTCACTTGGGTGTCATCCTCCCAGCAGGAGGCAGTAGGACTTCGTCATGGCCAGAGCTGCCAGCAACATACATAATAACAGGCAGAAGGACACCTGCATAGTGAGAGACAGTGTTTCCCACATCAGACCAGACAGTAACTTCATCAAGAGGAAACTTCAGGGGAAAAAACAAAACAAAACATGCCCTATTTTCCATCCCCTCTGCCAAATGAGCAGCACGTTCTCTATATAAGACTCAAAAATACAATAGGGAGAGGGACAAGGTGTGGGTAAAGAGTTCAGCTATCTATTTCCTTCAGTCATTCAGTTCCCAGAAAGGAGTCCAATACCACTTTCTCTAGAGGGTCACCAGGCTATTGCAGCTGCAAGGTGACTGGATACAAGGGAAAATAAATGAAGAAAACATATACCTCCTAGAGTGAAAAAGACTTTTAAAAAGTTTAATAAGGCCAAAAAATAAAAATAAAAAGAGAGAGAGAGAGAGAAAATTACTGGCTTTTCAGCTTCTTATGCATATTGTGAGGGCAGAGAAGAATAATGTGAGTATCTTCCTTTTACAGCTCAGTCTAATTTGGCATGCCATTATAATTTCTGGCTCAGTTAGCAAATGACTGGAAACATTGCTTTCTGCAATTTTCCCTAAAATATGACAGTTCTATAAGTTGTTCTATCGATGTACTTGAAACCAACCCAAGATGGAAGTGACTATTATTCTTAATTTTTATTACCGGGGAAGCTTTACAGGTGCCTCTGTGGAACTACCTGAGTGGCCGTCCACATACTGTGATTATGAGTTTGAAGGAAGGAAAGACTTGACCAATTTCAGGAATAAAGATGCCTGGAGTTCTACTATTAGAGATGAGCTCCTTTGGATTACAATTCTGCCCTCTGGAGTAATATTTTTCCATATGAATATACTTGAAAAGATTACAAAGTGATCACTACTGACATCTTCATATCGGAAGGGGCACAAAGGTCTTGAAGTTATTGAAGGGGAGGGAGGGAAGAAAGCCTATCTAAGGACAGATAGAAGAAGGAAAAAAAAATAATGGGCGGAAGTTCTGAACTAAGGCATTTAAGACAAGTATTGTTTTTCCTTACAAAGTAAGGAAAGTAAAATTTACTTAATTACATAACCTCTTCGAACCTTGATGATTTTTTTTTTAAGATTTTATTTATTTATTTGACAGAAATAGACAGCGAGAGAGGGAACACAAGCAGGGGGGGTGGGAGAGGGAGAAGCAGGCTTCCCGCCGAGCAGGGAGCCCGATGCCGGCTCGATCCCAGGACCCTGGGATCATGACCTGAGCCGAAGGCAGATGCTTAATGGCTGAGCCACCCAGACGCCCCTGAATGTTGATGATTCTTATCTATAAAGGGAGTGATAGAAGAGAGATTCCAAAAGGATAGGAAAGAAAGTCCAGATAATGCTACATTATCAGGTTGGCCATCACTACGGGAGGTTCTTGATCCCAGGGAGCCTGCTGAGAAGCTCAGTATAATATCTCTTGGAAATGCGGGGTCAGCACCGGACCACCGTTGCTCAAGGATGGCCTTACGGGCATGCGCTGTCCCGCCCTGGGCTCCTGCATGTGCAAATACAAGCTGCTGCCACTTTGCACCTGAGAGCAACTGCCACCAACCTTCGCCCAGCTGGTGGCTACAGCAGTGCCTGGAGAAGAGGGAAGGTGGGGGGTATTTTAAGTGTAACAAAAGCAGTGCCAAATGCATGTATTTTATGTGTATGTGTTTAGCTAGTTAATATCTGTTTTCTGTCTCTCTAAAGTAATCTCCATGAGAGCAAACTGCTTTCACTCACTCTTGTCACACCTGCTTTTAGTCAGTATTGCTGAATAAATGAAAGGACAAAAATAATTGCCTTTGTACGTAACTATGATTTTTTTTTGGTATAGACTTTCCTCTGAAATGTTTATTTTTGCTATTGTTTTGGTGTGTTCTATCAGTGGTGTTTAGCTTTTTCTGTTTAAGCACCTTCCCCTTTTCAATTAACTTTTTTTTTTTTTTTTACCATTTTTGCTTGGATGCAATTTTACACTTCCAATAACTGAGTTAAGGGTCTTTTCAAATCTTGTTTACTTTTAGATGCTTTAATTTAGTTTTTATATTGCATCATTAAATTTCTTTAAATCCTTACTAAACTAGCTTTTAATTTTAATGCTTTTGCTCATAGATCCTTTTTGTTTCCAATCTGTATTTTAATTTTCCACGTAAAGGAAATGGTTTATGCTTTTGGATTAGTGTATTTCACTAATGCTGTCTCATTTGATCATTATACAGACCCTATGTGGTAGAAATGACAGGGGCGAAGTGTGGTTTCTCCCTCTTCTTACAACCAGAAAGCTCAGGGGTGTTTTCAAGCTGATGTCCACTGGTTCTCAGTCTGTTCTTTCCATTCCACTACGTGGGGTGCATCGTGAGAAATTACTGAAACGAGCTAATTGAAATCACTGAAATTATTCTCAAGAAAAGCTGGGATGTGGTAACATTTACTTTAAGGATGCAGTTAACATAAAATGCTACTATAGTCACTACCCACTTAATTACTTACTTTTGCATAATGTGTTTACGCATGGCTCTGAATGCTCTAAATCTGTAAATGTGACAATAAAATAAAAAGAGAAGTTGAACTGGTTTTGATAACAGCTACACTTCACTGACCATTTGATTCCCATGTCCTCTCAGAAGCAGTCAATGTAACTCTTATTTTTCTTCTGGACTCAAATGGGTGACTTCAGATTCTATAAACTCAATATTCGAATTCTAAGGCGTCTTCTTTCTCTGACATTTTGCCAGAGCCAAATGTAAATATAAAGAATTGTGGTATGGTTACACACACACACACACACACACACACACACCCCTTAACCTTCATCTCTCATCTACAAAACCTAAAGGAAAATAGAATACTAGTAATTCTCATAATCAGGATGAAGACTTCCAAGGAAAATGTAGAAAAAACACACACACACACACACACACACACACGTTTAATTTAGTAGGCTTAGCCTCAGCTTCCAGAGTGACTGGAACTGAGTGACTCCCAGACACTTTAATTCCTTTACTTTCCTCACTTATGAATCAGGAGAAGACTTGTTTAGGGCTACTTTTAAAAGGCTGCCCTGAGGATAAAATGGGAGGATGCATTTGTGAAAAGGATTTCAAGAATAAAAAGTATCATATAAGATTTAAAGTGCCTTGTAAAAACAAAATAAAAAATATATTTTCTTATTAAGAAAATGATACATGAGGGTTATGGAGAATTTGGAAGATACACGCGTGCCAGGACACAGATGTGGGTGGCCCTGGACACTCATTCCCTTCTCCCTTTCAGCAGCTGAGCATGAAGCTGGCTCCGCAGGTCTGAGATAAATCAACAGAAGAACAGGCAGATACCACAGACTGAGCTCACGAGAGCTGACCCTTTTTTAAAAGGTCATTTTCTCTGTCAGGAGGCTTCCATTATTATATTTACCTAGATGTTCCCTGCTTCCCTTGTTCTATATACGTAGAAGATCACAGTGCTGGGGTTCTCTCTTCCAAGATGCTTTTCATAGTGTGTCAAGCTCTGCTGGTTCCAGCATATTTCTTGATGGAAAAACAATATGAGTTTCTGTATTGTGCGCTCTGAAATTGCCATCAATGAATCTTTTCATATGCCTGCGCCATGTGTCACAAAGAGTGGGTCTACCTGTTTCCCCTTGCACAAAAATAAATGAATAAATGCATAAATAAATATTAAGCCATGAATCCCACAGCCCATGGATAATCACTTACTGACATTTCTAACTTACATTTGGAAACATTCAAGCATTTGAAGATTCAAAGCTAAAAGCAACTTGCCTCCGTAAGCTTTTCTGATCATCTGTATGGCAAACGGAGAACAGCCATGTATCGGGAAGATTTAGAAAAACCAGAACTTTCTGCCCCTGAACTGTATGTGTAGAGACATTTCACTGGGTGAGTGGAAGTTTCCTGCTATTGATATCCCTCACTATAAGAGTTATTTTGTGTTTATTCACTTATTTTTTCATTTTATTCAGCTATTTTTTGTTGGCTACAAATATACAGCATTTCGTGAGAATCTTAACAGTGGTTAAAAAAGGATAAAAAGATGTGAAACACATTCCTGGCCTTCTGAAACTTATATCCTAGTAGGAGAGACAAGACAAGCACACGTAAATGAAGTGTTTCATTCACCATTATATTCTTAGTAACTGACAAATGGTACTCAACAGAATAATCTCCCCGATAGCACTGTAATGTTCTTGACTTAAAGAGTGTCTCGTCTCATATCTATCCTCAACATGTACAAATTTCTCGTTCATCACAAGTCAAAATAAGAATGCATTCATGTAATTTAACTAGGAAGTCCTTTAATTTAAAATATGCTCATGTCAATAAATTAACCAATCAATTCTGTAAGCATTTCAGACATCTTACTTGAATACAGTTTAATGAAATTTCTAATACTGAAAATAATAATACCCTTCAAACACCAAAGCATCTTTCTTGAGGACTGTGGCATCTAAATAAGTGTATTCATAATTTAATAATGTGTTAAGGTAACAGTAAGCACTGAGAATTTAATGGAATTTAAGGATAACAACTGGCTAAGTTTTAATATATAAACTGTCTTTTAGTATATATCTTAAATCCAAATTGTCTCCTGTGCCCCTAAGGCATTAAGTAATTATGAACTCAAACTTCTGGAATTAGATTAGTACTTAGGTTGGTGCTTACTTTGACTAATTATAAGTCTTTTATATTTTCCAAGGAATATGCTATTCACACATAAAGAAGGTTCCATGGGAAAAAAATGAAGTATGAAAATTTGCGACTTGCTTTGTTTCCTCAAAGCAAAAGTATAAAAATAGTTGATGGAGTTAGGTGACAAAAACCTACATTATCACAATAGTATCATCTGCATTTGAGCCTGTGAATTAGGCAGGGCAGATCTTTCCTTTCTCCTTCCTTCCTTCCTTTCTTCCTTCCCTCCCTCCCAACTTCCTAACTTCCTAACTTCCTTCCTCTTTCTCATATTACCCTCAGAGAAAACAGTTTCAGCATTCTCGACCACCGAGGTCACACAAGTGTGAATGGCTCAATTCCACGTGATGAAGTAATAATACAGACAGAATTCCCCAGTGCTGTCAGATGATTCTAGTGCAGTTCCGGGCATCTCTAATGCCAGGATACGGTGAGGGGGTAATTACCACAGGTCAGAACACGTTATAAAACAGGCCGTAGAGTTCAAGCTTTATAAGATAAAAAGGCAAAAGGGACCTCCAAAAAAACTGGGAGATCTCCGATGCCCTTGATATAACTTTGAAGAGAAGCTGTTTTGGACCTTAGCTAACTCCCAGAGAGAAAGCTATCATTCTGTTAACCCTAAAAGTCCTACTGGAACATCTATACCCATATCTATCTGTATCTAGAGAGAGAAACTCAGGAGGGTCTGGTAGCCTAAATTTTTTTCTTGTGACAATGTAACTTAATCTTTGTGAACCAAGGAGTTCCTCATTTGCATAAGGAGCATTGGGTCCTCCCATGCACATTCAGGAGAGAAAACTAAGGGTTTTATCTAGAGTTACCCAGAGGTATATATACCAATTAGAAGACCATCATCAAAGCGCTGCTAATTTTTACAAGTATAACAAATGGAAGAAGAGATTATACAGTATTTTTATAAGTATCACAAATGATTGCGACACTTAAATTGTGCGTTGTCTTTCATTCAATAAAATTCATGACTTGTTTTAATATGTTAGAACCCTGTGACAGAGGGTGCAAGACCCACATTTCCCTTCTATCTTCCACCTGAACGTATAGGTGGACTCTGTATTCTAGTTTCTTTGGGGATTAGGTGCTGCCATGGGCCAAGTTCGGACCAATAGGAATAGGACGAATCTGGCCTATAGCACTTCCAGGCCTGGCTCCTGCATTCTCCTGTGCCATCTCCCATGATTTCTCTTCTCTTTCATCTACCAATTTGATTAATACAGGACCAACAGGACACTCCAAGACTCTAGAACTTAACAAAGCCATTAGATGGAATAAGCCCAGAACCCTAAATAATTATGTGGAGAAGAACCAACCTTCTTCCCCACCTAACTTAAATTGACTATAACATGAATAGGAAACAAACACTTATTGTATTAAGCCATCAAAACTTGGGGTTGTTATAGATTTATCCACTGAAACTACTGTTATATGACCCAGTAGATATTTTTGAGTATTATATATGATATGATCAAAACACATTATATGGAAGTAAACATCCCAACCATGACCAATGTCACTTGCATTTTATTTTTTTGTCACCAGCAGTTTAATGAGTCAAACATTTTTGCTCAGGTAATATACTTCAGCACCTTACATTTTGAAAATCAACTACGATCTGAACCCAGGGTAAGAATAAGTCCACTGTTACAAACGTAGTCCCTTAATATTATGTAAATGTGATGATGATGTGGAAGAGGAGGAGGAGGAGGAAGAGGAAGAAGATTGGTAGGGATGATAATGATAATATCAATAATATCTTATTGAATTTATGTCTTATAAGTAATACAGCTTATTTGATTATCTCACTCTCAGACATATGCAGGATGAATACTACTGTTCCCATTTTAAAGGTACTAAATCTGAAACCAGGAAATGTTACGTAACTAATAACAGACAAGAAATAGTCAAAGTTCTGTCTTCAGATTTTGACCCTGAAGTCCATGCTTTACCACTATCTTATAATTTTTTAGGCAGAACCTGTCACCAAATCATGGGTGAGCATGAGTCTACTTAAGGGGCATGGAGCTTTCTGGGTAGGTCACTTGACAAAATTACTATAAAATAGCTTGGTACTGCAGATCAAGGCATTTCTGTTCAATGATGTCATTATAATATAGCCAGGACATTATATTGCATTTAAAGACGTGTAAAGTTGCCATTTAAATATTTGCTGCTGTTGGCTTCATATTATTACTGATTGCAGTTTTGAGATGAGGATTTCAATACTACTTTACATTTATTTCTCAAGCTCTGTCATAATGAATTTCAGCACAAGGCAGTTAGCATTTCTGACGTGGCTGCTGTTCAGCTAGTTGTATCTGGTCAAACTCCTCTCTTCACTTGCTGTTTGTATTTTTTTTTAAATTTTTAAAGATTTTATTTATTTATTTATTTATATGACAGAGAACAAGCAGGGGGAGCAGCAGAGGGAGAGAGGAAGAAAGAGAAGCAGGCTCTCCGCTGTTGAGCAGGGAGCCCGATGTTGGGCTCAATCCCAGAACCCTGGGATCATGACATGAGCCAAAGGCAGATGCTTAACTGACTGAGCCACCCTGGTGCCCCTCTTTACTTGCCGTTGATGACTGTAACAAGTGGCTTAATATAAGAGGTTGAAATGGGACAACTGCTAATTTCAAAATTTTTTTCTAGAAGAAATGTAACTTAGTAGGAATAATATATTCAAATGCAATCCTCGAAAAAAAAAAAAAAAGAGGATCTAAATGTTTCCCTCTGCAAAATTCCTATGTTACAACCTAATACCCAACATGATGATATTTGGAGGTGGGACCTTTGGGAGGTGGTTACGTTGTGAGGGTGGAGCCCTCATCAATAGAATTAGTGCCTTTATGAAATCGTACCCAGAGTGTTTCCTTCCCCCTTTTCTAAATATGGACACAGTCAGAAAATAGACAGTAATCTATGATCCACGAGTGGGCCCTCACCAGACACCAAATCTGCCAGCACCTTGAGCTTAGACTTCCCAAAATGTGAGAAATAAATATTTATTGTTTAAGCTACCTGGTCTATGGTATTTTTATTATACAGCCTGAACCAACTAAGACAGAAATTGGTACCAAGAAGTGGAATGTTGCTGTAACAAATGTCTAAAATTGTGGCAGCTTCTTTGGAACCAGATAATGGATGGAAGATGGAGGCATTTGAGGTGCATTCTAGAAAAAGCCTACATTGTTGTGAATGGACCTTTAAAGGTGATTCTGGAGAGAGTTCAGAAGGAAAAGAGGAGAACTGTAAAGAAAGCTTCCATCTTCTTAGAGAATACTTCTATAATCATGAACAAAATATATGTAGAAATATGGTTGGAAGGGCCATTTCGACAAGGTTCAGACAGAAGGGAAGAATATGCTATTGGAAACTGGAGGCAAAGTAATCCTTGTTACAAAGTGGCAAAGAACTTGGCTGAATTGTATTTGTGTTCCAGTGTTTTATAGCAGGTAGAAACATCAAGGGCTGAAATTAGATATTTAGCTGAAGAAATTGCTAAGCAAAATCTTGAAATAGACTCTTGACTCCTGATTGCTTATGCTAAAATACTAGAAGAGAGTAAAGACTTAAAGTTGGAATCTTTAAACAAAAAAGAAGCAGAACGTAAAGATTTGGGAAATTCTTAGCCTATCCATATTGCAAAAAGTGAGAACGCTCAGGGTGTGGCCAGGAGACCATTAGATAAGGAGATTAGTGCGGACTAACCTTCTCAGTAGAGGCCAGGAATTATTCTTCAAGACAATGGAAGAATGACCCTACAGGTAATTCAGAAATCACCAGGGCTGCCACACACATCTACCTGGGGTACATAGGCCCTGGGGGTACGACTATCTCCACCTAGGTTTTAAAGGAAAGCTGTAGTGCTGCGACCTCAGGCCAGAAAATCACGGGTGCAGGATGCCAGTCCCATAGAACCTCAAGGCCCAGGCAGAATGGGGCTGTGAAGTCTTCCCACTAAGCTGTGGGGGGATGGGGCTGTCACCCCAGTGGGCCTAGAATTCAGAGCATCAAGCCAAAGAGGATTGTTCTAGAGCTTAAAGTTAAATTTTGTTCACCCTCTTAAGTTTTGGACTTACTTAGGACCCATTACCCCTTTCTATTTTCCTCCCCCCCTCCCTTTTGGGATGAAAGTGTCTATCCTATGCCTGCCCCTCACCTCCATTGTACTTTGGAAACATAACTTGTTTGGTTTCTCAGGTTCACGGCTGGAGAACAATTTGCCTCAGAATAAGTTGTACCATGAGTGTCAAACCATATCTGATTTAGATGATATTTAGATGAGCTTTGGATGTAGATTTGACTTTTTGGTCCTCTCTCTTGTATATTAAGAAGAATTTCAAGAAATAGATGAGACTATGGTTATCGGAAACAATAAAATTTACCCATTCTCAGCACATACCCTTTATTTCTTGAGTAAAGAGCATCTTAGCATACATATAAACATATATACATATAAAGCCTGCATCAACCATTATTCATCCTATAATAGCAACTGCAGTGTATATGCTATATATTTTATAAAACATTTTCACATATTTTATCTTTGCAAAATTCTGTGTGGTAGGAATTATCATATATTTTTAATTATATGAAAATTGATCCTTAAATAGTATTTTTATCTACCACAATGTCCTCTATAATTATCACTCTATATCCTTTCTGAAAAGTTAGAGTTCTTTTTCAGAACTCACAGAGCCCAGAGAGCTTTCTCAACTCACTTAATTTTCTACTCATTATTCTTATATTTGCACTAACTTTATTTAACTTAAATCATTAAAACTTGAAAGTGTTACTTTAAAACCTGCTCTCCTATCATTTGCTTTATATATCCAAGAAACACTTTTGAGCATCTTCCTGTTTGTCATAGTGAGCAAGACCTAGGAAATAACAGTTATTGGGATCTGGTAAACCGAAGCCCTGGGAAAAAACAAACAAAACAAGGTTCTAATTTGTAGTGTTTGCCAATTTCCATGGTGTAACTACACCCACCATAGATTATTTCAAGCAAATGGCTCACAGAATTCTTATGAACACTCAGTTCTCCCGAGCTTATATGTGCCAACTCCATCACATCACTGGCAATGTTAATTCAGATTCCGTGCCAGCTTCCAAGTTGCTTACAGCATGGTAAGGAAGACAGGCATTCAGTTTTTAAAAATTATATAATGTTGGGAAACAGGTGATATAATGAAAGTACGTACTACAAACAGAGATGTCACAAGAGAAAGAACGATCAGTTCTTTGGGGGAATGGAAGTCAGGGAAGTTTTCTTTGACCAGGTACTTGAAGCTCTGAAACTTTAAGGACGACTGTGGGTCTTTTCCTTCTGTGATCAGCAAACGTCATTCAAGCAGAGGCATGGATGTGGAACATACCAGGGCATGGTTGTTTACCCATGGTGCATTGGGAAAAGCTTCCAGAAAAGGAGAAGTAGCCAGGCATCAGATCACGAAGGACTTTTTGTGCCTTAATTGTTGTCTAGTTGTTCACTCACGTAGATGAACTCCATGACAACTAAGATGTACGTGCACCTAATTTTTTCTCTGGAACTTTGTTTCTTTATCTGTATGTATAGCTGTATCGAAAATCAGTATGTTTTCCCATCATGCCTTCAAAACCCATCTCATTCGCCAGCTCTTCTGGGAAGAAACTCCTGATCCCTTGCCTCACTCCCATTCTCTCCTGCTTTGTGTATCCTATCACAGTGAACTTTCTCTCCTTCAAGGTAGTTTCCATGGGCCTCTGTATATGTGTTACCAAGAATGTAAATTTATTTACTTAGATGTCTGTCTCTGTCACTTGAAATGGTAGTTCTTTGAGATCTAGAACAGCCTCTTATTTTTGTTGCCAAAGCCTAGAACGGTATATGATCTATTGGAGGTAACCAATATTTATGAATTGTATTGAACTAATGTTTAGATTGTAATTCAAATGGTTAAACAAAGACTGCTGTGATTTTGGTTGTTGGAAATGTGGATATTCTCTGTTTTCTGGCTTCACCTTTCTAATTACTGATGCCATATACTCAGAGGGAATGAGTTCTAAGACTTCATGCTAACATTGCTTAGAGAATGAAAATTTAGGAGGCTCCTCTAGCCTGCTAGAATATTCCTGCAGGCTGAAATCCACTCAGTTTAAGCTCAGCTCAAGCAAGATTATAGGGAAGCTGACAAGGAATAGGGAGAATTTCCATAATGCTCAGAAGTGGGATAGAAATGCTGATCCTTGAATTTCTGTGTATGGCTTTAGGACATTTCTAAACTTGTCACCAATATGAGTCTACCCCCTACCAGTGACAGAAATCAGAAACTCCCATTTAAAATCAGCGAATTTCAGGACTGGAAAAGACTTTTAGATATCTACCTTGGCACATCTCAACTTGAGCAATATACTGGTTTGAACTCTAGAGGTATATTCTCCTGGTATATGCCAATTACTACTCATCTTTCCTTGGACATTTCATTACATGCATAAAATTGGGATAGCAACAGAAAGTAAATCAAAGAGTTACTATAGGGACGAAACAAGATGATGCATACATAGTGTCTGCCCTCTAGCTGCATCTCCATCTAAGCTTTTATCGTATCATTGTCTCTCCCAGAGGCAAGGGTAAGGATCAGGACCCAGACTGCTTGAGTTCAAATTCCATGCCTCCTACTTACTAGTTGTGTCATCTTAGGTAAGTCACTTGATCTCTCTGGAATTCAGATTTCTCATCCCTAAAATGAGAATAATAATAATGACTACTGCGAATGATTGCGGAAAGGATTAAATGATACGAAGAGCTCAAACAGGCTCTGGCCCATAATAAACAGGAGATGATGTCGAGATACAGGTTAGTGTCAGATCAAACAAGTGATCGAATTTCATGCTTCAGGAAAAGAAGTTAACTCTTGTAGGACTCCTACTATATTTTAAACAATTTCTTACAAAGCTCTGGCCCACTGATGTTACTCAGTCATTATTGTTCATTCATTACCAGCCCATCCATGAACATCCCAATGCCTTTATAGAACATATACCATCCTTTGCAATCGTGGTAAACATAGTCATTTCTGCTTCACAATTAACTTCTGAACTTCAATATTTTGTAAAAGTTTCTTCAACTTTCTAGTAAAAATTTTAAGCTAGGGTTAGGGTATATATTTGTTTTCCTTAAAATAAAATTATTTGACTCTAACAGAGTCACCCTAAACCTTCTGTCTCTTTATTGTTTCTTTCTCTAGTAGCCAAGTGTGCTTTAAGATTACTGTTGTTTTGTTTTGTTTTTCTCTTCAGAAGTTCAAGTATGGTGCACTTTAATAAACATGGTAATAAAGACAAAGCCTCAAGGCCCCAGTGACTGTCATGCATAGATTGGTTATGGAATGCAGGACATGAAGAGCATTTGGTTGCCTAGAAATTGTTCGTGCTCACATAAGAGTGCCAATTTCACCACACATGACTTTTGATCATTTTAAATTATGAGCTTCTTGAGGACAGAAACTCTATATAATCATCCCTGGGTCCCTAGTTCCCACCACAGATTAAGACCCACAGTAGGTGTGTTGAATGAATAAATATAAATAAATACAAATACCTGATGCTTCTTAGCCATTGGGTTACTGATATGCACTTTCTTATGAGCATTTGTGTGTGTGTGTGTGTGTGTGTGTGTGTGTGTATGAGTGCGTGCGCACATTGGCAGATGACTTTTTAAAGAATAAGGAATAAAGTATAGAGAGTGTATCTATATGGATCTAGGCTTTTGTAGTGATTTTCAAGGGACTTTAGTAAGTTCAGATTCCTAGAATCAGATCACGCGTCTGCACTGCTTCTTTATAGAAATGCAAAGGCCTTAGAAATGTGCTAAGAATGAAAATGCTTGCTTTGGTTTCCAATTATACCTTGCAAGATAAAGGACATTAATTTAAGACTTGTTATGCTTAACTTCTTTGGGGAAAGGGTGTGGAAAGAACTTATGTTTATTGATCCTGCATTATGTGTGAAACTCATTACATATGTTCATTTAAAAAAGCCTCAGGTTTGTTGAGTTATAATTTAAAGTGAAAGTCCATGATGAGGTTTGACACATATGTATAACTATATAACTGCCACAACAATTGAGATAGACAACAAGTATTTATCACCCTCAAATTTTCCTTGTGCCCCTTTTTAGTTGACCTCCTATCTATACTTCCAATCACTGGCAAACATCCATCTGATTTGTGCCTAAAGTTTTGCCTTTTCAATGATGTCACAGAAAAGAAATTATATAGTATGTAGCCTTTTTTTCTGGCTTCTTTTACCATATGTTCTAATTTAACTATTACTAAAACCCTTTGATATATGTGTTGTTATTTCCATTTTATAGAAAGGAAAATGCAGGCTTAGAGAGTTTAAGCGACTTACCCTCTCTAAGCTGGGTTTTGATCTCATATCTAAAGAAGGTAATACTTTGAGGATAATGTTAATTGAAGTCCATTATTTAGGTATCTGCTCACATCCAGCTAATGCTGACATACTGGAGCATAAATGGAAAGACCATCAGGTCAGAACCACCTGGTTCTAGCATCTTAACATCTAGCTCAACAGATGCTCAAGAAAACTCTTAAGGAAAGTTAGTAATTGACCACCATGAGATGGCCCTAATGCTCTGGCCCACCATGCTTGTTAAAATAAGATTGAGTCAGTACAACAATGTTTGCTTCAGCTGGAAATAAGGTATGAGTTGGAAAACTTAAGAAATGCATGTTGAGATAGGGAAAATGAACCCACAAGGTAGAATATTTATAGAAAAACCTCCCATACCGTGAAAGAGGATGGCATAATTGTTTATCAGCCAAGGTATACATATCCCGCTGTTCTGATAAAGCATAAGTGAAATATATGTTTTATTTTTTATTTTAAAGAAAGCAGAAAAAAATGAGACAAAGATTTGGGGCAACATGTTATAAAAATAATTTAATGTTCCTCTGCTCCAAAAGATGATTTCATCTCTTGGCAGAGAATATTAGGGTGATCCTGATATGATGTGAGAGTTGGGGAGAAAAGAATTCTACCAGGAGAGATCATTTAGACTCTAGAATGAAGAGTTTTCTTTAATAGCTAATCTTCCTTGATACTTATTCTTCACCCTACTATATGACCTGAGGATGAAGGATATTATAAGAAGTAATCTGGTTCCTTGGAAAAAACACAAGTATTTACAAATGTGCTTGCTATATGTTCAGAGCATATTTTAAAAGTTAGAAATGGTTAATATTTTATTAGCCTTAAATCGCATTAAGTGTGACTATAGGAAAAATATGCAATTCTTGGAAGTGTTCTATGGATAAAAATTGCATTCTCCCCTTTCTAGTTCAACTTAGGAGGTCAAGGGGCATTGAACAAGTGAGTTTCCCCATGTGCCAGGATGCAGTCTCCTTTCCTCTACTGACATGGATGCTATCACTAAAGATAAAAGGAGATCCTTTCAGAAATAATTACTCCTTTTTTGTACCCAAGATATTATCCTCACAAAATCTATTGTAGTCTTTGAAGAAGAAGCCACACACTGACTTCGTCCTTCTCAAGTCATTTTTTCTCATGAGGCTGGACTCTCTCTGGGAATAAGGCTGTTGAATCAGGAAGGAGGTGATTAGCCAGACACACAAAACAATGAGGGGTATTCAGGTGGCGGGGCTTCGAGGGAGGAGTCCAGGAGAGGAAGGACTGACTTCTGAGGAGGGACTGAGGCCTGCCTGAACACTAGCATGTATTGGCCACTCTGCACACCACTGCAGTTGGACCGACATCCTGTGCAACCATAAACTTCCTTGAAACAAATTCAGGATGTAACAAGTTATCAGCTTCCTCTTAGCTAACAGATAAGAAATGTGGAGCCGGTTCTCTGACAAAAAGTTCAAGAGTTCAATTTTCCTCAGCTATTGCTGCCCACAGAAATTTTTCTCAACATATTCTAAATGAATTAGCTCTAAAGAATGGCACTTACCAGCCACAATCACAACACAGTGGGTAAGTGTTTAGACTACTACATAAATTAAACATAACATTGATATCCAAAGTTCTTTAGGATATCTGACACTAAAACATCTTCTCTTATTGCAGTCATTTTTTTTCATTTGATTTTGTAACTATTTCTTGCTAAAGGCTATCGAGAAGACAATGCTGAGACAGAACTTTTTTTCAGAATTTTTGAATATGTGAGTAGTTCCTGGAAATCCTGATTATTCTTTGTGGAGAAATGACCCACAGATGAAAGAAAAACAGCAAAATGGCTGTAAGTAGGACCCAAGCTATAAAAGAAATTCCAAGCTGAAGAATGGCATTGCTATTCAAGGCCAAAGTCATATTTTATATAGAAGATTTTTCTATCTTTTCTAGCCCATGTGGTCTCTCCCTCTCCCAATTACATAACCTTCAAGTATTGTGTCTCCCTTTAATATTTATTTGCTATTTAAATATAAATTAAATTCCCTTAAGTA
Source organism: Ursus maritimus (assembly GCF_017311325.1). Taxonomy (NCBI): domain Eukaryota; kingdom Metazoa; phylum Chordata; class Mammalia; order Carnivora; family Ursidae; genus Ursus; species Ursus maritimus. Next base: position 94,722,011 of record NW_024423343.1, on the reverse strand, counting down.
TGATTGCTACAGCAAGGGGGAAAGAAATTTTGGTTGTAAAATATACTACTATTTTTCTTTTGCAAAAGTTGGATCAATCCATACTCTTACCACTGTTATGGGAATACGGTTTCTCATGTCTCTCTCGTGCTCCATGCAGTGAAATCATTACTACTAGTATGTATGTAGCTTCCTATGTTAATATAAAAATTAATATCATCCCTAAAAGTAAATACAAACAATAGTAGAATAGTATTGTTGGGATTTTTTTTTTCCTTCTGTAACATAAATTCCCCCTTTTCTCCATGATGGTCCCCCATGGCTACCTATCACTTAACCACTGCACTTAAGTCACACCCTGCCCCACTCCTCCCCTTCACTCACTGCTCCTCCAGGGAGGGAGGAATGATTCTCCTCTGATTTGCTGGCTTTGAATGAAGGAACGTGGCATGAGGGCTTTGATATTTTTTTTTCTTTGTCTTTTAGAACCAAGGCTGCTAACAAAGATAGGCTATTGTGCTCTGCACATGGCAGAAGGCTTTGCTCATGTTGGAGAGGACTATAGTTTTCCAACATTGCCTACAATGAGATGAGGTGGTTGTTTTGGTCTAATTCAGCAGCAGAATGAGCTAACTCCTTTGGCCAAAGATCTAAAGCCTTATTTTCCAATCGGCTCATTACAACAGCAGTGACATTTTAATTTTCATTTGTCTCTCTTTTCTGGTCTTTTAACTCAATAGAAAGTTGGAAGATCAAGAGAAGTTTCTAAGTTTCCTTAACCCTCTGTATGTGTGTGTGTGTGTGTGTGTGTGCATGGATGCATAAGTACATATTTACATATGAGGAACCATGTGTTACATAGGTATTTATATTTCTATTTGTAATTATCCAAATGGATCATACTTTAGTAATAAGAACATGTTTGAGCTACTGAAAATTATTAGTGACATAAAATTTTACCTATGTTCTGTTCACAGGATCCTAACGGTAATACTACTTTTCTCTGACTGCAAAAGCATCAAGACAGTTTAGCAATTCTGTCTACTTTGCTTCCTCATGCATACCAACTTATTTTCATCTTGAGCCAATATTAGTTTTCTTGCTTAAAATACGGGGCTTTTTCAATATCACTCTACCATTAGCATGCTGGGAATCCGTCTCAGGGAGAGAAAGAGACAAAGAGAGCACACCAGACTGAGAGAGCGTTAGCAAATTTCCAGGTGTAAATACTCCTATCACAGCTGATTTTAAATTGCCAACAGTTTAAAAATCAGCTCATGGAATTCCTGAGTATGTAACAAGCAGCCCCTCACTGCAGAGCAGCCACTAATACAACCCAACTTTTCGGATTCAGACTCTTGTGTTTTATTCTGCCACACCTTTTTCCCTCTTCCTATGGTTCTCCCTTTACTTACTCTAAGCATTCAAACTAGATTTCTTAATTCTGTCCTCTAGATTTCTCCCTCTCAATCCATTCTCTAAGTGGCAGGTAGAGAGTTCTAACGTGTGACTCTGATTTGGTCTTGCTCTTGATGTATTCAAGTATGTCAGAGGCTTCCTGTTGCCCTTGTGAAAAAATCTAAACTCTCCATACCATGGATCTAATTCAAAACAGTGAAGTTGGTTTAAATATCAAAATGTATCATGATCTTGCCTCTTTTGTTTTCCTCCATTATCCTATACCCTTTAAATTAGACCCTCTGTTTCTTCCAGATGTTCCTGTGGTAAGTGGAATAATAGCTCCCAAAGATATCTACATACTAGCCCCCTAAAATATGAATATGTTACCTTCTGTTGCAAAAGAAGCTTTGCAGATGTGATTAAGGTGAGGAACCTTGAGGTAGGGTGAGTATCCTACATTGTCCAGGTGGGTCTAGTCTAATAACATGAACTATTACAATTAGAGAGGCTTTCCTGGTGCTGTCAGAGAAACATGATTTGAAAGGACTCAAACCTCTGCCTTTGCTGTTGGAGGAAAAGGCCAAGAGCCCAATAGCACAGCAGCCTCTGGAAGGCAGAATGGCTGACTTTATAGCCAGCAGGATAATGGAACATGGGCCCGACAGCTGCAAGGAACTGAATTCTGTCAATAATACTAATAAGCAGGACATGAATTCTCCCCCTTGAGCCCTCAGAAAAGAACACAGCCCTGCTGATAGCTTGATTTTAGCCCAGTGATTTCTGGATTTCTGATCTCTGAAACCACAAGATAATGTATTTGTGTTGCTTAAGCTGCCAAGTTTGTGGTGATTTGGTAAGGCAGTAAGAGAAGACAGGTCCCTTCATCAGATGCCAAGAATCAGCTCTGGACAGTTCATATAATGCCCCTCCTATTCAAATTCAGCTCATTCTGCAGGCTCTAGTCCCTAAGCCATCTTTTATCTTTACCCCAGAGTGATGTTACTACTTTCTCAAGTTGTTATCTCTGTCACTCATGTAAGCAATACTTTCATTTGATCATTTGTTAAAAACGCTTTGCCAAGACAGCTTACAAGATTAAAGAAACATTGTACTATCAAGTCATAGTTTTTGTTTATTTTGCACTTTCTCAGTGCTTTGTATTCCCTGTTTCATTCTTATTAGGTGAATCATTTTCTCTATTTCTATTCTTTTACTGGGTGTTACACACTGAATTTTTGTGTCCCCTCCATAAATCATACGTTAAAGCCCTAACCCCAATGTGATGGTATTTGGAGATGGGGCTCTTGGGAGGCAGTTAGGGTTAGCTGAGGTCATCAGGTCATAAGGGTGTCACTTGTACGGGTCACGAGTTAGACCTATGTTAGACCTATTCATCCATCATCCAAGTCTTTTAACATTACTTTCATATTCTCTATCTTCTTCTTTTTGTTTAAGTCTTTTAATTTTTCAGTATATGAATTTTTTAGTTGTTTTTATCCTACCTGTGAGATTTTTTTTAATCCCTCATGATCAAATTGGTGCCCTTATAAAAAGAGACATTGAAGAGCTTTCTCTTTCTCTCTCCACCATGTGAGGACACAGCAATAAGGCAGCTATCTGTAAGTCAGGAAGGGACCCCTTGTCAGAAAGTGACCATGTAAATGTTGAAAAAGGAAAACAAAGCTGGGGGCATCAGGTTACCTGATTTCAAGCTATATGACAAAGCTGTGATCCCCAAGACAGCATGGTACTGGCACAAAAACAGACACATAGATCAGTGGAACAGAATAGAGAGTCCAGAAATGGACACTCCAACTCTATGGTCAACTAATCTTCAACAAAGCAGGAAAAAATATCCAGTGGAAAAAAGACAATCTCATCAATAAATGGTGCTGGGAAAATTGGACAGCTATATATAAAAGAATGAAACTCGACCACTCTCTTACACCATATACAAGATAAACTCTAAATGGATGAAAGACCTCAATGTGAGACAGGAATCCATCAAAATCCTAGAGGAGATCATAGGCAGTAACCTCTTCAACATTGGCCACAGAAACTTCTTTCAAGACACATCTCCAAAGGAGAGGGAAACAAAAGCGAAAGTGAACTTCTGTGACTTCATCAAGATAAAAAGCTTCTGCACAGCAAAGGAAACGGTCAACAAAAAAAAGAGGCAGCCCACAGAATGGGAGAAGATATTTGCAGATGACACTACAGATAAAGGGCTGGTATCCAAGATCTACAAAGAACTTTTCAAACAACACCCAAAAACCAAATAATCAAGTCAAAAAATGAGCAGAAGACACAAACAGACACTTCTCCAAAGAAGACATACGAATGGCTAACAAACACATGAAAAAAATGTTCACCATCCTTAGCCATCAGGGAAATTCAAATCAAAACCACATTGAGATACCACCTTACACCAGTTAGAATGGCAAAACTGACAAGACAAGAAACAACAAATGTTGGAGAGGATGTGGAGAAAGATGAACCCTCTTACACTGTTGGTGGGAATGCAAGTTGGTACAGTCACTCTGGAAAACAGTGTGGAGGATCCTCAAAAAATTAAAAATTGAGCTACCCTATGATCTAGCCATTGCACTACTGGGTATTTACCCCAAAGATACAGACGTAGTGAAAAGAAGGGCCATAAGCACCCCAACGTTCATAGCAGCAATATCCACATTAGCCAAACTGTGGGAGGAGATGCCCTTCAACAGACAAACGGATAAAGAAGATGTGGTCCATATATACAAAGGAATATTACTCAGCCATCAGGAAGGATGCTTACCCAACATTTGCATCAACATGGATGGGACTGGAGGAGATTAACTAACTGAAATAAGTCAAGCAGAGAAAGACAATTATATAGTTTCACTTATTTGTAGAACATAAGGAATAGCATGGAGGACATTAGGAGAAGGAAGGGAAAAATGAAGGGTGGGGGGAATCGGGGGGGGCACACCATGATAGACTATGGACCCTGGGAAACAGGCTGAGGGTTTCAGAGGGCACGGGGGTGAGGGGATAGGTTAGCCTGATGATGGGTATTAAGGAGGGCACATATTGCATGGAGCATTGGGTGTTATATGCAAACAATGAATCGTGGAACACTACATCAAACACTAATGATGTACTGTATAGTGACAAAACAAAAACAAAAACAAAACAAAACAAAATAAAATAAAATAAAATAAAATAAAATAAAATAAAATAAAATGAAAGTGACCATGTTGGCATGCTGATCATGAGCTGGTAGCCTCCAGAACTGTGAGAAAATAAATGTCTGTTGGTTAAGGCATGTAGCTTGTGGTATTTTCTTATGGTAACAAGCAGATCAAGACAGTGCATGATCCTGAGGGTTTATCATACTGGACTTATTAATGTCAAAAGTCAATCAATATGTTAACTGCTCTGACTCCAAGTGATGGAGGTGCTTAAAACACTTTAACACTGACTGGTCATCCCCTTTTGGCTTATAATGTATGTTATATTTACTTATGTACTTACCAATCTCTCTACCATTTTTATCTAACTCTGGAGCCTTTATTGAATCATTCTTCTCCTTCCACAATGTATCTTTCAGAATGCCTGCTGAATAGTTCTATTGTCTGAATGTACTAGAATTTGTTCTACCGCTCACTTACTGAAGGGTATTTGGGTTGTTGCCAGTGAAACTGTTATGAACATTTGTATGCAGGTATTTGTGTGAACATAAGTTTTCATTTCTCTGGGATAAATGCCCAAGAATGTGATTTCTGGGTCAAACAACAATTGCATATTTAATTTCATAAGATGATGAACAATTTTCCAGAGTGGCTGTATCATTTTAAACTCCCACCAAAAACGTATGAGAAATACAGTTTCTTTGCATCCTTGCAAGCATTTAGTATTTCACTATTTTTTTAAATTTCTGCTGTTCCAATAGGTGTGTAGTGACCAACAGAGTTTTTAATTTCAGTGATGATGATTTCCAAGAGTTCTATTTGAATCTTTTCCATATTTGTTCAATTATTTACAGTAATTTCTCATTCCATGCTTATTTTTGTGTGTCAGCTGTTATTTCTTTAACCATTTCATATGTATTATTTTATATTCTATATTTAATAATTTTAGTTTATATCCTTGGAAATCTACATATGTTTATTATTTCTGCAGATGCTCAATTGTGGTGGTTTATATCTTACATGTTTATTACTTTGATTTTTGTTATAGGCTCACATTTGGTTGGATTTAATGTGTATGATTCCTGAGAGCCAAAAAATGAAGATTTCCTCTAGATAGGATTTGGACTGCTCATGCTGGCAGCCAGAGTTTGCTGCTGACTTGGGATCCCTTTAGCCTTCCTTCAGGGTCTGAACCAAATGCAGGCGTCTCAGTTTCACTTCCAGCATTTTAGTGAGACCCCCCACATTAGCTTCCAATCTCAGCACTTACAAGTATGAATGCCCCAAAGTAAACCAGGGTTTCTAAATTGCTTCACATTTTTTTTTTTTAAGGTTTAGCTACTTATTGTTGTTCTGAGTGTGTTTAGCTCATTGGAGAATTCCTTTCCTAAAATTTTAGGAACTTAGTGAAATATATGTTTGTTACAATTGACCTATGATTTTTATTTTGTAGTAGGAAGGTCTTTCTGAGCATTTCTTCTCTGATATTGCCAGAGGCCTATGTCCTGGGCTCCATTTCTTGTATCTGTTGTGGTTGCCCCTTAGTAGTGCTTTGTTAGTCAAATAATTCTCACTTCATGGATGAACAAACAAAGGAATGAATAAATTAATGAAAATTGTAGATAAATGACTCAATTCATAACCTCTTGGGGATGTATCAGGATTCAAACAGCTTGCTCTTAGAAAATTTCCCTTCAAAACATTGAGTGAAGCTATGGTGCTTTTCACATCAAAATTTTACACATGCTCCCTAACACACGTATCTATATGACTTCACCACCACAGCAATGCAATTACTATGTGGTAAAAATAGATCAAAACTGTAAAGTATAATTTTTAAAAGCTGATGATGGTCAAAGGTTAACCTACCTATGACACAATAAAAATCAAAAGGAAAAAAAAAAAGAAAAATGTGACATGTTACAGGCAGCTAATCTTCTAAATATATAGAGTTGGTGATTCCTGATTGAAATGACTGACCCAATACAGACATATCATTTGAAACCATGTTCATTCAAAAGCTGGAATCATACCTCTGCAGTCTAGACAGTGTATTTGTTATATTACAGAAGCCTAACCTCTCAAGGTCATAGCAGATAACATTTTTTCTTCCAATATTCTTGTTATACTCAGTATAATGAAGTCTTATCTTCTCTAGAATTACACACATAAATCGAAAATTTAAGCAAAAAGCATTGCGTTGATAGGTAGAGGACTGAAATACTTTCCTACTCAGTGTAATAGGTGGCTTATTTCACTGTTGATTCCTTTCTTAAAACACCAAAACGTTATTCATTTGGGGCAACCATACTTTTTTAAGGCAAAATAATTACTATGAACTCATCTTCTTCATATTTCTTTTGGTAATTTTGATGCACTCTTGGCCCTCCTGGGCACAAACATCATTAATTAAAAAACGAAAAAACTTTACATCATAAACAGAAATGTCAGCACTTCTAATTTACTGACCCCATAAATAATAGTTGCTTGGCAAAGTAACCAATGCCAAAGACTTGAGGAAATTTGGTTTTATAAAAAGTCTGAAAGAATTCTAATTTCTCTCTAGGCATAAACTTTAAGTTTTTTTTTTTTTTAATTGTATGGATGAATCTTAACACCAGTAAAATTCAGATCAAAACTGGTTTAGCTTTTTCTTCTTGTTTTTTTTTTTCCTCTTCAGAATAACTTGACTAGAAAGAAATCTGAATGTAATAGAAACATGATAAAAAAAAAAAAGCAGCAATTTAGGAGGCTGGCAATTGCAAGGAAATGAAAAACACAGTGAGCTATGTCAAGCACTGCAGTATAAATAATAGAAAAATATGCAGTTCTTCAGATTAAATAAACTACCCTTCCATTTTTTTTTTTTTTGATGTTCACCACAATACCATTTAGCACTACAGTTCGAGGCATCCGAGTAACAATTTAAGCAGTATTTACCAAAAGTAGTTTCATAAAGAAGCAAGCCTTTGAGCCCCACAAAACACAGTTTTTTAGTATTTGATGTGCTCTGTGGAGTGTTCCAGATTTGAAAATGTCTCTGCAAAAAAGGCAGGTGTGTGAAAACAATTTAAAGGAAAGAGTAGCCAGGATCCAAGACGTTATCAGAGAAGCGACAACGATGAGACCACCTGAAGAAGAACGCACAGAAAGAGAAGGATGAAGGAAGGAGGTGCAGAGGCTGCCATTCTCAGACTTGGCTGAAATTCTTTAGTTGGCCTAAGGCTGGAGTCCACACATATGCCAAATCCTAAGGTATTTGCTGCCAGTTTTCCTCTTCTCATTCCCATCGCCACGGGGATATGTGGCATTATAAATGTGCCAATTAAACAAGATCCTTTCTTTGGTTTTCAGGATTCTTTATTAACATTCTCAAGTTTTTCCTGATTGGAACTTACCATATATAATTGAGTATGCAGTTTTGTTGGTGTTTTTTAAATCTTTGTAAAGCACAAAAACTATGATCTTCACTTCTGGAAACAATTTAGAGAAAAATACAAGTTATAGCGTGATATGGAAACACCATATCCAAAAAAGTTTAACCAACTTTAGAATCTATTCTGTCAGAAGTGTACACTTGGATCTCTACCTTCTGAGCGGTCTGTTCAGCTCACCCGGGTTAGCGCCCCCTGAAGGTCATTAGAGGAAAACAGTAATACCTGACAGCCTGACTAAATCATGTCAGTGGTTTCTTCTTAACTCTTGGGATAAAATCCCAAATCACTCGGCATCACACAAAAGACCTTTCATGATTTTGCCTCCTTCTGATCTCCAGATTCATTTTTCAATCTTTCCTCCTGTGTTTTCACCAACTCCAGCCAGACAAGCCTGCAGTATCTCCAAAAGCACTAGCCCTTTCATAGCCTGATGCCCTTGAACATGTCACTATATCTTCCTAGTAGGTCTGTTCTCTGATTTTTTTACCTGAAAAGCCTCCACCAATCCAGAAAGACTCACATCAGGACTCGGCCTCTTCATATATCCCGCATCGGGAATAATGCCTATTTCCTGATCTCCCAACAACACATATATGTATCGCTTTCATAACCCTTACCAAACCATACTTTAGTAACTATTTTACTCATCTGTTTCCCCCTCTGGATTTTGGAAAAACCTGTGTCTCTCATCTCAGCACTCTTAGTAAACATCAGACCACCAGACACATCAGAGGTGCTCAGAAACGAACATATTCCATAGGAGTTTTTCCACTATTTTGTGCAGGTCAGAAATGATCTCTTGTGCCCAGCACCATTTTTATTCAGACAATGGTTAAGGCTCCACTCAGGATGTTACGTTATGGATCTGTTCTGATGCTGCCTCGTAACATCTAATTGTTCGATTTGTCTGTCTAGTTATTGGCAGCCTGCTGGGTGTTAGGAGGGAAACTCACAGCTATTTTAAGAGCTACTTATTGAGTCAGCCCTGGAAGTTTTGTTTATCATTTTCTGTATTCGGCTTCCTTTTATATTACTTGGGACCACTCAAAAGCAGTTAAAGCCATCTTCCAATTTATTTTTCCAATGTATATTTCCAGCTGAGTTCTTTTTTATTACGTGGTAGTTCTTCCTGCAGAATTCTCAGACGGGCTTTGAGAAGAGTTCACATCACATTATTTCAGCTTCTTAGTTGTTTATGCCATTATACTGAGGAATGCAACAGGAGGGAGAAGAAAGTCAGACTCTCTTTGAGAGGTTAGATAGAACTGCATAGCAATTAGACCAAGCGGAAGAAAAGATGTAGAAGCAGAGACATCCAGGTCGATTCTTGATCTAATGTTTAGGGTTTCCTCCAAAGCTGCCATTTAAGAGGAAAAAAATCTGTTAGGAATTTACCCTGACTTCGAGACTATGGCAAGCCCTGTAATTAAAACTAGGGAGGGAGTTGATAGAGGAAACGCAAATAAAGGCAGTGACTCAGAGAACGTGTAGCAGCTGCTTCTTGCATTCTTCCGTTTGTGCTGAGAAAAGGGAGAATCAACTTTCAAGTGAGACAGAGAAAGTGGCAGCCAGCACAGTGTTATTTCTGAGCCCCCAAACCAGCACCACTACTTGCTTTTCCTTCACTATGGGGCTGTATTCTGAATCAAGGTGCAAGAGAGAACTGGTCACATTAGGGAAAAGAGAAAATAAATGTGTTTCCTTATTAGAAGACTTCTTAGAGCACTTCCCTTGAGTTTGGAATCCCTCGGAGGGATTCCGTCAAGGGGTCCTGCAGTTCTTAAGCAGTGGCATGGTGGGAAGCCGCTAGATTGGCTTTCAGACTTGCACAGATTTGGCTAATGAGGAGACAATGGATTTCAACCATTTATAATTTCCATCACAGTGGGCAACATGAGGTCCATGCTTTCCTGAGCCCCCCTTGCCTCCCAGGTTCCATGGGGGTGATGAATGATGGGCCAGCTGTCTGTGTCACCTCAGAGAAACACTGAGTTTAGGAAATCCCCAATCTTATAAGAGAACTGCTAGTAAACCCATCTATCCTCCCTTATATCCTGCCCATCGACAGATGAATGGATAAAGAAGAAGTGGTTCTCATATACAATGGGATATTACTCAGCCATCAGAAAGGGTGAATATGTACCATTTGCATCGACATGGGTGGAAATGGAGGATCTTATGTTGAGCGAAATAAGTCAATCAGAGAAAGACAATTATTATATGGTTTCACTCATATGTGGAATATAAGAAACAGTACAGAGGATCATAGGGGAAGGGAGGGAAAACTGAATGGGAAGTAATCAGTGGGGGAGACAAACCACGAGAGACTCTTAACTATAGGAAGAAAACTGAGAGTTGCTGGAGGGGTGGTGGGTGGGGGTATGGGGTAATTGGGTGATGGGCATTAAGGAGGGCACGTGGTAATGAACACTGGCTGTTATATGCAACTGATGGATTGTCAAACTCCAAATCTGAAACTAATGATGTACTATACGTTGGCTAATTGAATTTAAATTTAAAAAAAGAAAGGGACACTACCTTTATTAACCAGAAATATAAGCAAATATCTTCAGGGAGGGGAGGGAAGCATTTCTACTTTACTCTCTTGGAATGTCTCCTTATATAAAATTCTTAAATTGACATTGTTAAACTCTTAAAATGCTTTTGCTCAGAAGACTGTATGAAAATATGAGAGATGTGGAAAGAATTATCTCCCAAAAGGGATATAATATGTAGTATTTTCCAAATTCATGTAAATCACTAAAATTACCTTTTTTTTTCCCCTAAGCATTTTCCCCAGTAAGTGCTCCTTAGAACACTCTTTGAAATATACAGGAGGAGGTATCGTACAAAGGGCTCAGTATCAGATAACTTAGTTAAAGGACAACTTAAGACATTCTAGTTACATGATCTTGAGCAAGTTTCATTAGTCATATGAGCCTCGACGTTGAGGAAAGTGACAAAAAACTGAAACATGTGACAAAGTCTATGAATATGATATACCCAATAAAAAGATTTCAAAATAGCCAACAAGAACTGTTAGTCCTCTGCTTTACTTCTTTAAAAATAAATCCTTTTTGTTTATAAAGTGTCTTCATTTATTCAGAGTTCTATATATTTGTTCATTTTCAGAGAGTTCTTTAAACATTTTCCAAATACATCCTGTAAGAAACAATATTTAATCTCTACGAAGTCAGAAATTGAGTTGTGCCTTTTTTTTTAATACAAATTTCACCCATTTTAATGATACAGATTTTTTTTTCCCTCGAATGAGATTAAAAATACAATTTTGGCAAATCACGTTATTATCCTAAGTTAAATAATTAGATTTACTGGTGCATCTTACTTAAATCAGGCTTCCCAGAAGCAGGGCCTGAAAAGAAGGGCTATGAGTAAGCAGGACATGAGTGAGCTCTGAAGACAACCAGTAAGGAATTGAGGGAACTGGAATACAGCCAGATTAGAAGCTCAACGAAGACCTGGTTTAGCTGCCAACTAATATCACTCAGCCTCTTCCCACAGGGAACTCTGGAGCTTAGGTAGGTAGCACCACCGATTTATCGCACCTCCAGGCAAGGCAGCTGGCCTTTTGCATGTAGTATTGGTTGGATGCTGGTTGCAGGATACCTTTGGAGGGGAGGGTGGGCTCTCCCAGCTACTTCGCTATGGGCTAAGGGCAAGTCTTAGGAGAAGGACGTAACCGCCCTCCATTAGCGGCCCCGCTGGGTAAAGAGGACCTGAGTGGGCCAGCAACAGAACCTCTTGCAGAGGGAGACCAGGTAGAAAGCCTTCCATAGCAGTAGTGTTAATGTAAGAGGATAGCTTAGAAAACAGTGATGATGGTGCAGATGGAGCCAAGTGGGTGGATGTAAGATTATTAAAACAATGAATGTTAATGCTAAGAACTACCAATTGTCTCTCTGTTGGCGTCCCTTCCTTCTATCTGATTCCAAATATTGTTCTCCTTTTCAAATTCTTCCATCTGCTCCGTTTTCCATAAATCTCTTAGTTGCTAACTCTTTTGCCTGGCACTTGGACTTTCTGTTTTATTCTGACCATCCGGTTGGCCATTCCCCAGGTACTGTCTATCGCGCCGCCTTTAGAAATCTCATTCTGTGCTCTTGATCTCAGCTGATTTCCCTGGCCTCTGACCTACGACTGCCTAAACACTTATAAATCTCAGGTGCTCTGCTTTTCTGGTCCAAATTGCCTTCCTTGTCCCCACAACCTTCTAGTTGTGACGTAGGATAGACAAAGCTACTTTCAGGTGAGGACCCAAATCACTTTGCAGAAAATCTTGTTCCCGACTGTAGTGGCACTCAGAGATAGCAGCAAGAGAAACTATAGATAAAACTAAAAGCAAAAAGCTTTTTTTTTTTTTTTTTTTAAAGATTTACAGATCACAGTTTGGAACTATTCACTGTAGAAACAAAGAACTAAAAGAACTATAGTGAGTTTTACTGTCTGTAGAATAAAAATGTTTTATGGTCTTGTTACTGTGGTATTAACTGTCCTCTTATGAATGATACCAACGCCATCGGGAACATCTAAAAACAGTCATTTTCCTATATTATCAAGACACAAACAGTTTGACTGTAACCCAAATGGCTAATTTACAAATGTTTTGGTGCTTAGTATGAAAGGCATTAATTATCTGGAAGTTTTACTTTTCTGGGTGATTCTCTCTTTCTCCTAAATGTGATCAATATATGCAGTTACTGTAATAAAAGTTTGATTAAGTAGAACACTTGGAAAGTGGTCTTTTCGATAACTTCGAAATTAACCCAATTTGTCTCAATAGTCTTGGTGAAACTCCTTTGAAAATGCATTAGTCCATTTCTTGTCTTGCAAATGGAGACTTTGAAAAAAATCGACTTTTTGTTTTATAGCTGAAACTCTTACTGGACCACAAGGTTATCCGAACATCAATTTCCACTTAGCTAGATTACAGATATGAAAGGCATAGGAGGTTGCTTTGAATGCTTTTTGAACAATTTTTTTTAATTCATGATGAAACTTTATTTTCCTATCCTTTATGGCATTTTCTGACAAGCCAAGTGCAGACAATGTACAGTTAATTGAGGTTCCTGCTACTTTTCAGTGCGATTAATCAAGGTTTTGCTGTAAAATAATTCATTTTTCATGCATAGAGACATCTCTAATTTAGCCTTATTTTTTACAGGGTTAGAGGGAAAATGTGAACCCATACATTTATTTGAAATACAATTAGAATAATGGAAACATCTATATCTCTTTAGCATTAAAGACTGTAGAATGGACAATTAAAAGCTATCCCAGATTAATACTATTAAAATGTCATGAGTAATATAGGCCTGGCCATCTGATTTATCATTCATCATTACTATATAACTTACTCAGAAGCCATGTAATGAGGAGGGCTGCTAAATTAACACAGCTATGAATTCTTAAGTAGAGGAGGAAAAAAAACCCTCAGATTAGACTGCTTCTCAGAAGAAGGACTTCAGCGGTCGAACATGTGATTCACCAGGATGGTAGCGTGGGGATCCGTTCTGCATATGCTCTGTCCACAGCACTTGCAGAAGGGGGGATGGCCAGGCACGGAGTTTACAATCTCGTGAAGGCGTTGTTTGGTAGAAAACGTAGTGTTGAACTGGCTGCACGTATCAAAATGGCAACTGCTTTAACTGATTTTTTTCAGGCAAGAGTTCTGGTACGTATCAGATACGTAGTTGTGTGAATTGGCACAAGTCTGAATCTAAAGCTAATCACTACAAATGACTCCTCTTGAAACATGCAGAAAAACATCAAGGCTCTGGAGTCAGGACACGCTGAGAATCGTGTTTAACACAGAAGGGAATCCAAACCTGTAAGGCCAGCTGATTAGATTTTTACTTTGTAAGAACTTTGGGACTCTATGGAGAGGGTCCCTGCAAAACCTAAATGGGTGTGTGAATTGAATACGGTTTGGGGATTATCAGCAATTGACCAGTGATATTTCAACCAAAGTGATTCCACTCTTCCCAAGCCTGACCATACATAACAACACCTGGAAAAACTTGTAAGAGCAGAATGTTGAGCCCCATCCCCAGATCTACTGATTCGGGAGATCTAAGGTAGGTTGTGAAAATTTGCATCTCTAACAAGTTCCAAGATGCTGTTTGTCTGAGGGTCGCGTTTTGAGAACTATCGAATTCTATTATATGTTGGGTCCCTTTGAAGAATTTATTTGAAGAAAGCATTCCAAAGCTGAAGGGATCTAAAAATAAGTTAAAAAGGTTGAAATTAAAGTCTTTCTGGAATACCTGTTTTCCATTTTTATACCCTTTCCCCTGAGGTCTCTGATACCTACACGCCTCTGACTGCCAAAGGCACCCCAGTGTGCAAACTTTATCCATTCTTATTCACTGGTGTCCTTCTTCCCTCTTTTCCTCCTCCATGTATTCAAGACAATATATGATAGACCTCACATTCTAATATAGCTAAGCCTTTGAGAAGTTTACAGTCCGATGTATAAAGTACTCACATGATAACTAGTGTAAGAAGTACTTCAACAGAACTTTCTTCATACTGTTTTGTCAAGGAACAGTTAATTTTTCCTAGATGTATGAATAAATGTTTCACTTAAGAGATAATCCTGGAATTTATTCTTAAAGGATGAGTCAAATGTTCTTAGGGGAAAAAAAAAAAGTGGTGTTTCAAGCAAAAAAAAAAATGACATTATGAAAATATGCTTAGAAATTTCTGACTGACAATTAGGGATGGAAGGAGTTAAGGAAAGACTAGCTTGAGGGAAACACTGTGTTCTTGCCATTTTATCATCTTGGGTTGACATTTTATGAAGACTGAAGCCCTGTGAGGGCAGGGATGATGATTTCTAATCTTTCTTAAATTTGTTCCCAATTCCCAGTTGTCATTCCCTGGCCCTACTCCATCAAAATTTGGATTTATGGTCAGTGGTGGTGCTTAGACCCCAGGGCTTTGATGAAGCTCCCCGGGTCACTCTCATATGCAGCCAGAGCTGAGAGCCACTGTGAAATCAGCTCCCACTCTAAACTATTTTCGAAGCACGCATATCAGGTGACAAATATGGAGGGCTGAACTGAGGTGGTTCCCTTATCTAGGTGTAGATACTTTTTTTTTTTTTCCTATTAACCTGCATGTGTTTCTCCCCTCCAACTTCAACTGTTGCCAACCAAACACCCTTGGATCATGACCCTGATTTTCTAGAAAGTCCTTCTCATGGATGAGTTCCTATTTAATTCTTCAGATCCCAAGTAGAGCTAGACACCTGCCTTTGCCTTTTCCTGAACCAACACACTTCCGCATCTTGTAGGTCATACGTCTCTTACGTCACAGTTCTTCCTCCTACCAAAGTCTTCTTTCTTCGCTCCTTGCATCCTCAGAGCCAATTTTAACTCCTGCCACATGGCAAATGCACAATAAATATCGACTTCGACTGACGTCGCAAGGGGGGAAAGGCCCACAAAAGATGTAAAGAATACAGTTGGAAATAAAAGAAATGGTAAAGAATGCATGCTGGGACAACTCTCTATTGTAGGATGTATTCCTTCCAGAGCCTTGGACACCCTGTCCTCCCCGCCTCTGCTCCCTATGCCTTGCAGCTGCCTTGTCTGACAACTGGCACCGCTCACCCTGCAGTCTGGGCTCAGAAGGGACAAGAGGACCTAGAGAGTCTATCTCAGTAGAAACTCCCCTTCCCCAACACACACACACAGTTTTCCTCAATCACGACATCTTGCTTGTTTTGTTCACCACACTTAAGACAACCTATCATTTCTTTCCTTATTTACATTAGATTGTAAAGACCAAGAGGTCAGGGGCGCCTGGGTGGCACAGTGGTTAAGCGTCTGCCTTCGGCTCAGGGCGTGATCCTGGTGTTCTGGGATCGAGCCCCACATCAGGCTCCTCTGCTATGAGCCTGCTTCTTCCTTTCCCACTCCCCCTGCTTGTGTTCCCTCTCTCGCTGGCTGTCTCTATCTCTGTCGAATAAATAAATAAAATCTTTAAAAAAAAAAAAAAAGACCAAGAGGTCAAAAACCTAATCCATGTTAATCACAAATATTGTAACCTGGCTCCTAACCCAGTGCTGGGTATCCAAAGGAGGGGATTCAGTAAATAGTTGTGGAATGAGTGAATGAATAAGGGAAAAAAAAATAAAGAAGAAGAAAGAAAGAAAAGAATATGAATACCAATACAGATTCATTCTAACTAAAATATTTTGCCAATATGCTTATTTAAACGACTTAGCACCTTATCAACAAAAACAATCCATTAATCCCGTTGGATCATTAATAAAAGATAAAACTGCAGTAAATGATCTAATCCAAACTGAAAGAGTCGCATTGATGTCTTTTCTGGGTTGTTACTGTATCCCAATCTTTTTTTTTTTTTTGCAAAATAACTTGTGTAATTTACTAACATGAAATTTAACTATTTAAAAACCATTTAAATACAGTCACTTTGTTTGCAGGACTATTTATTTTGCATGCAAATCAAACCCTAGTTTATATTTGAAAAATATGTTTTCATTTGCTATTTTAGTTCATAATCTCATGCAGGTGTTGTTCTCATCCACGGGATACTCACAGTCTGGTTAATTGTTGTTAATTGTTTCATAATCATTCCTAAGAAAAATCGATGATAGAAATGTCACCTCTGCACACGGGAGCAGGATACCCTGGCCTCAAGCAGACTTTCCTAACCCAGGCTTCAAATTACAATTACCTGGGGAACTTTTAAAACAAATACAGATGCCAGGTTCCACTCTCTGAGATTTGAATTTCATTGGTTTGGGGTGGAGCCAGGGAATTTCTACTATTTTTAATGCTCCCAGGTGATGTTAATGTGCAGCCAAGGTTGAGAATCAATGACTTAAAGAAAGAAAAATAACTCTGCTCCAGCAGACAATGGACCACTTGCTCTCCAGGCTTTGAGGGTTGTCCTGACATTCAAATCAATCGAAACATCACACATGAAAGGCAGAGAAATTACTGCTACTTGCACTCTCAGTGCTGGCACCTTGAATAGGCAACGCATATAAAAGACTAGAGCTGGGGAACTGCTAAGTCTAGGGATTGGCTCAGAACCGGAACTGATTGTGAGCAGAATGAATGGCCGCGCCATCCAAGTCTGGCCTCCTGTCTCTCTGTCCCTGGATGCTCTGTGCTCAGCCTCTGCCCCTGTTGCTCTCCCTCCCTCCCACACCCCTGCAATGTCCTTCCCCTCTCCTGTGGTTCACAGCCTGCCTGTCCTCCTGGAGCCAGCCGAAGCTACTATGCCCCAGTTGAAGGGCTACAGGATTGCTCTAGCTCCTTCCCCATTTTGTAGTCTGAACTGTAATTGTTTTTCAAAAAAAAATCCTGAACTGAGAAAGCTACCTACACACTAAGCATTCTATTAGACATTTCACACTATTTCCTTTTGTCTTTGTACAATCTCTTTTTACCCCATCTATACATATCTAACATTTTCATCTTTGTGCCCTTTTCCCCAAGATTACACGTTCTTCAAGGTCAAGTACAATATGAAATATTTCATCATATTAAGTCCCAAAGCTAAGGGATGAAGAAGGAAGGAAGAGAGGGAAAACTGCCATATGGAGTTGCTCCTAGAGATAAAGTGGTATCTTGTTCAAATTTCACAACAGTCTCTGGTGATTTATCCTACTATCCCCACTGTGTAGGTGTAAAACTGGTGCTCAGAGAGATAAAGCAACTGGACTAAGAAAGCATAAAATTTGAACTAAACTTAGTTACTAGTTAAACCCCCCGGGATGGGGAGAACATTAACCTGATATTTGAGGTGAGAGTGGGTTGGCAAGCTTGAGACTTAGTTTTGTTTTTGTTTTGTTTTCTCTTTGCCAGGGGCGGGGGGGCGGGGGGACTACTAATAAATCACCCACTTCTGTTTCCAGAAGAGGGACATCCATTAGTTTATCATTCCTGGTCTTTTCCTATTCCTTCCTAGAATATGCTTTCTTTGGGAGTGATGAGTGATTCACATAACCGATGGGCTTGACCGAAGGAATAGAATTCGTTCACCTCTGTCTTTTTCTCACCATTTTCTTCAGGAGCCAGCTGCCTGCAGGGAGCATCATTCCGCCCTGCTTCTTCCAGCCATCAGTTTCCTAGCGGCAGGTGCTCATAAGGAGATGTGTGTGGGGTTCAGTGCTGCCTGTGAATGGGTGCACTTGTCTATCTAGTTCTCAGCCTCATGAACTTACAGCTGACTTAATGTCACTTTCGCCACTAGCAGCTTCCTCAGCAAAAGCAACATTTTTGTTTCCTTTTCTGTCTTTTCCGAATTGGTAGAAAAAAACGGAAGCAAGTGAAACAGGGCTGTCCTCTAATTTGATCCCTTCGAACAGCGGTTCTCTAAGTGTAGTCTGGGACCAGCAGCTTTAGCAGCGCCCGGGAACTGTGTAGAAATCCAAGCGCTCTGGCCCCATCCCAGACCATCTGTGCTTTAACTACCCTCCAAGAGTAAGAGAAGCACCACTATGGACAGGGTCTTGAGTCCCGTCTCCTTCGGCTCTGAGACAGTAGGCTCAGTGGCGTTCTTGTCCATGCAGCTCCAGGCAACAGTCCAAGTCTATGATCGGGTCCAGGTGTGTCTAGGATGACTGTTGAGCAGGTATGGATGGTACAGACTGAGAAATGACAGTGGCTAGAGACATGTCATCCTTCAATTCTCTCTTCCAACCTTTGATCAGAGTGCTTGCCCAATTTTATTGCACTTTGCTTCATTTTCTTCTTTTCTCTTTCTGTGGCATTTCGGTGTCTAAAAGGTTGGCAGGCTTTTCCTTTCTATTTTACAGATAGCTGAAGAGTAAGAAGATTCTTATCTTTCCATCGTCATCCCTGGATACACAGCCAGAAGAGGAGGAGGGAGGAGCACTTGTTCCGGGAAAGGGGTGGCACACTGTCCTTCTGAGAAGTGACAGCTGAGTTCAGTTGGGAGCAGTGTAGTCTAAGGCAGTGGTTCTCAAAGTGTGGACCCCAACCATTAGTATCATCCAGGCACTTATTCAAAATTCAAGTTCCTGGCCCTACCCCAGACCGCCTAATCACCAACTCGGGAAGAGGATCCAGCAGTCGGAGTTTGGGCAAGACTGTAATGCACGCTAACGTGTTAGAGCCGTGGCTGGGGCCTCGAGGCTCATCGTGTGGTCTGGCACAAGAGCAGAGGCATAACCTGGGAGCAGTTAGAAATCCAGATCTCAGGCTTCATGCCAGACCTCTTGACCTATTCACAATCTGCATTTCAACAAAATCCCCTGGTGACTGGTGAGCACATTAAAGTTTTAGAAGCACTGGTGTGAGTCAAGGATGCTAATGCCGAATCAAGGAAGAGGAGCAGTGAACGGGATTTTAATGGGGTTTTTCTCCCAAGCAACAAACATGTAAGTTACTATCTAAGGAGTGAGGAAATGCATGAAAATGTGGAGAGAGAGGCCTGTGTGGAAATCTAAAATCTGAGGCAACTGTTTCAGTCTGGATGTCCTTGTGACCTCAGGCTAACTCCATCGGTTCATGACTCTCCCCTGTGTAACTCGCTTGGGCCTCGACTAACTGTACCTCATTCCACTACGCGAACCAGCACGGGCCACCTTTGTAGATCTGCATTAAATTTCCAACCAAGCTTCTTTTGGAATTCTTCCCACAGCAGGACAGGCCCCCCTAGACGTCCACAGAAGGTCATTTCTCAGCCCAAACGGGCAGCGGCCTGGGATCAATAAGGACCAAATCAACACTCAGCATTTAAACAGGTGACTGGAGTGTGAATAAGTGGTCGGCGAAATAGTCAAAAGGTCAGGTAGCAAGTACTAGCTTTGTAACTAGCAAAAGTGCTTGTACAAATTTGGCATTTCACAGAACCTGCAGGCTGAGTCTGATTAGTTACTAAAATTATGGTCAGCCGGTGGGGAGGATCATGATAATTGGTATAGGTCACAGACAGTCAAAAGTGTCTCTCCCAGTGGGATGAAACCTATTAAAATTTGTTATTTAAATCTCTTTGCCATTTCCACATTCTGCTCACATGCAAAATGACTTGTCCCAATCTTGGTCTCCAAGGAAGAATGCAAACGTCTTCCATTGTTCTTTGTTTGGTGCTAATTAACATTTTCAAGAGGATTGACTTAGATGAATTCTGTATACCCCAAAGCAATCACTTCATTCAACTTCCAGATCATAGCTTTATCTCATTAAAGAATTAGCTTTTAAAATTCAGGATGCTTAGATTATTTCAACTGGTGTTTCCAAAACTTGTAATTACACACAAATCATCCCCAGCCTTATGCCACTGGTGCTGAGGGGAGAAAGTGCTCTTGTGAGAGGGAAATCCCTTCCTTCTCCTTGTAGTCTTGTGCTTTGGAATAATGGAACCTCTTTTCCTGAAGGCTAGCCAGCCAACAAGGACTGATTTGGTAGCACAGGAGAACTGGTATCTACACCAGTGGCTCCGAAACCTGGCAGATACCGAGATCCGTTGGGGAGGTGTCAAGAATATTGATTCCTGGGGTACATGGGCGGCTCAGTCATTGAGCGTCCAACACTTGATTTCGGCTCAGGTCATGATCTTGGGGTCCTGGGATGGAACCCTGAATTGGGCTCTCCCCTCAGTGGGGAGTCAGCTTGAGGATTCGCTCTCCTTCTCCCCCTCTGCAGGTGCGTGCGCAGTGCACATGCATGCACGCCCTCTCAGATAAAATAAATAAACCTTAAAATTAGATAGATAGATAGATAGATAGATAGATAGATAGATGGATAGATAGATAGATGTCTGCCCCTGCCTCCAAAACACTCATTGCATGGTCTGAAGCAGAACCCACTTACCATGTTTTTTAAAAGGGCTTCCAAAATTCTGGTGTCTTTGCACAAATGGCCCTCCTCTTCTCCACTCAGCCTCCCACAAACTCTGCTTTCACCACATCTTTGTCTAGGACTACTTGACTTTTGATCTTCCTAAATGCTCCTGCTATTTTTATTACAAACTTTCCCAGCTGCTCCACCCACCCAATTTCTTCCATATATTTCAAGCATTTTTTTTTTTTTACAAAAGCATATTTGATACAGGACATGGGAAAGTATAAAGGAAAAAAAAAAACAAACAAAAATATAACAACCCCCTCACCCCAGGATAATTACTGAGACCATTTTTTTTTTTAAATGTATGTGTGTCTCTACACGTTTTCTTTACCAAAATCTGTCACCCTAACTATATCCTTTGTACCTGACGTGGTTTTCCTAGCACGTTATTTAGACTATCTGTAACAAATGATTCTTTCATTACAAGCATTCTTGAGTATCAGGCATGGGCAGTCATTGCATGCACCATAATTTAGGCTACTTAATCTCTTGGTTTTTTGGTGTTTTTGTGTTTTTAATATTTTTGCTATGAAAAGCGGTGATAGGATGGACCTTGGTGTTTATCTATCATTGTAAACCTTGTCATTCTTAACTACTGCTGATGGGCTGCTGGTCATGAGGCACAGAAGACATTGGTAAATACAAAGAAGGTGACCCATTCTTGCTGGAAGCTCAGTCTTCAAAAAAGACATGGCTTGAGTGCCGAGGTTTTCTTTTTTATTTTAAGATTTTATTTATTTATTTGACAGAGAGAGAGAGAGAGACAGCCAGCAAGAGAGGGAACACAAGCAGGGGGAGTGGGAGAGGAAGAAGCAGGCTCCCAGTGGAGCAGGGAGCCCAATGTGGGGCTCGATTCCAGGACCCTGGGATCAGGCCCTGAGCTGAGGGCAGATGCTTAATGACTGAGCCACCCAGGCGCCCCATGCCAAGGTTTTCTGCTCAGAGTGGAAAATTCTCATCATCCTAACTGGAGAATTTCGGCTGCTCAAGGTACCTGTTCCTCACAGGCTGTACTAAGTGAAAAGGACTCTGCAAGCACTCTTTGCTCCTTACAGCGGTGCTTCCCCAACCGTCCTGGTGCGGGGCCAGATTTTTGCTTGTTTCATTTTGTTTTACTTCCAATTTTTCATGGATATATACTTTCGTAAAATAGTATAAAAATGAATTTCTAGAAAAATGAAATAAAAGTGACATACAGACTACAAGGCCCATTTTTTTTATGACTAGATTCAAGAGTCATAAAATTTCTTTGACAAATTGCCATAAATATTTTAAGAGCTTACTCACAAACTCTATACTCAATTTCATAGCAGGCCAGTAACTAACTGTTGACAGCTCCTCACTGATGGGCCACAATTTGAATGGCACTGGTTTAGAGTAAGTTCTCAAGGAGATGCATTAGCCAAATGAAATAAGCCAGTGTTTGGGGAAAAAGTTCCCTAGCAAAGGGGGTAGTAGAAGTATAAAGTCAAAGCAATATTTTCGGTAACAGTGAAATAACCAAGATAGACCGTAGTCATCAAGAACAATAATACTAGAATCACATAGGGCTCAGAAGTTCATGGTCCACAGTTGGAATGATGCAGAGAAGAGAGCATTACTGCACGAGGATGACTTGCAAACTCATAAAGAGGTCCATCTTCTAACGTTCTGTTTCTTGACCTAGCAATGGTTTTCCAGGTTTTCTCCTTGGAACCATTTATTAAAACATATTCATAAATTTTATACAATTCCATATACTTTACAATTTAAAAATGCTACATATTTGCCTATATGCTAATGTTGGCTACGGGCTATATGTGACAAATGCTTCTCTATCAGCACAACTGAATGCAGCTAAGTGGTGGAAAGTGGACATTGGAAGTGACTCTGGTACATTCACATTCAAAAGGTACAGTATTCGTGTCTCAAATTCCTTCTGCAAGCCCTTAAATAAAAGATCTCATATTTACCACCTTTACAAAGGATAAACAACTGATAAAAACAAAGACAGACTAAAGACTTATTTTTACTGGTGAGGAACATAGTTTATTATTCTTAGAGCAGAGTTATCTGGTAAGATGCATCCTAAAGGAATAATACTGTGAGTGTGTGACTCACATCTGAATGCCTGGGACTGGGGAGGAGAAAGGATAGTCTTACCACCCTCCCTCCATCCCTCTGTTATTTATATTTTGGTTGCTTGAGAGAAAGAGGCAACAGTCCTCCACTTAACCTTTCCTCTCAAGTGGGACAGCAAATCACTCAGAACGATGCAAGATATACAGTGTGGCCGCACTGAGAATATATACGCATGTATGTATATAAACACATATATGTTGTGATAAGCTTAGGAAGTCCCGTGGTTTTGGGGACAATGTTCCATTGGTGAGTCAAACTTTGCTTTTCTCCATAAAAGCTTTGCTTTTTATCCATTTTATGCTTAAATGATGCAGGAGCATAAGGTAGCTGGAGAAGGATAACCGTGCCTTGCCCCTTATGATACTCATTCCCATTTTCATCGTCATCTTGTCCCCGGAAAATGCCTAGAGCAGCTTGCTTTGATTCCTTATCCAAAGTTCTAAAGCACAATGGCTCTCTTGGCTCCTTGGGGGTCTGCCCATCAAATACAAAGGAAGATGGATGCTCTGGAAACTTTCTCCAGCATTAGTCTCCAGCCCACCCTCCACAGCCGTCTGGAAGTCCTTCTCCTCCTCTCTGCAACTAGGCTTGGCTCCAGACACATCAAGTCCCATCCCGCAGGCTTCTCTCCCCTGAGGAGAGATTGTTCATGGCTAAGTTCTGTAGCTATGGGCAGGTCACTAACCTATTTGGGGCTTCGTTCCCTCATTTCTTTGACTTATTTTTAAATTCCCTTTTAAAATTGTTAAAATATATATTGATTTTTCTGTCCTAGGAACAGAGGAAGGGAGGGGGGCAAAAGACTGATAATGGGGTCAGAGCAAATGAATGAGTGAATTAAATGCATTTGGCTCAGCAGAAATAGAACCCAGCGGATGAAGCCAAAGAGGACTCTGCTCTTTGAACCCCTGGAACATCTATTGAGCTGTGTGTCACCATAGTTATTTTTATTGGCATTTCACAAGACATTTGGGTAAAGGATCAGAACAGGAGAAAATAGGATGAGAGAGAGGGAAAGAGAAAAGAAATGGAGTGTGGGGAAGAGAGACAGTTGTCCAATTTTCTTTGGTCAATTTCCTGCTGGTGGAAAACAAGGGCCAGATAAAGAAACAAAAAAATGAAAGTGCGACACAAGATGACACAGAAGTAGTCAGAGAACTGACAGCAGGCACGTCATCAGGGACTCTCTTCTGTCCTGCTGGTCACCAGTAAGAGCCTACAGTGCTTCTAAATTGAGGGCTGCAAGTCAAGGGCTTTAAAAGTCCAACAGCTAATACATGAATCCCCTCTTATCCACAATTTCACTTTCTGGGCCTTCACTGACACCCATCAACCACGTTCTGGAAGCAGGTGATCCTCCTGGCATATTGTCAGGAAGTTGAGAGCAGCCTAATGCTACTTCATTCCCTTCATTCCATCTCTTCACGTAGGCATTTCATTACCTCCCAGCATCACAAGAACGGTGAGTACAGTACAATATTTTGAGAGACCACTTTCATATAACTTTTACTACAGCTTATTGTTACACTTGATCCTTTATATTATTGTTGTTGTTAATCTCTTTCTGTGCCTAATTTATTAAGTAAACTTTAGCCTAAGTATGTATATAGAGAGGAAAAAAAACCAAAACAAAACAGCATGTATCGGGTTTGGTACTATCTGTGGTTTCAAGCATCCACTGGGAGTCTTGGAACACATCCCCCTGCAGGTAAGGGGGGGGGGGCCTACTGTATAAATAAATGAAGCTGGCCCAGCATGACACAAGAAGGAATAGTAAGAATTGTGTGAAGAGAAGAGCCCATTTCCCACATGAAGGGGCAGCCATCACTCAGCTCCAGAAGGCTCCTCCATTGGTAGGTCAGTAAGCCCAGTGTTGCCAGCTCTCCTGATATTTCAGGAGAAACCACATATCAGGACTTGTATTTAAAATGTCCAGATTTTCAAAACATTCTCTAGTTGCCCCTGAAGCTTCTCTTTGTCTCTAATTCTAAGGAACAAAAGAAAGAAGTCAAGGAACGGATATTAACTCTCCCATTATTTTGCCTTTGGCATAGTCAATAGTGCTTTATACTACTTTCATGTTTTCCATATATGGACATTTGTTTATGGAGATTTAGAAATTCCTGAAGGGCAGTCACCATGCCATTAATTTCTTTATGTTCTATATGCATTTACCTACAAAGACTACAGTTCAGGCGTGATTAAAAACTTCCATGACTGAACTAAAATAATCTGGTAATACATTCCTTTTATTTTTCTCTCTCTAGTGGAACAAGAAATCTGTCATTACATAGGTTGTGGTCACCTTTGTCAATAAAGTAGAAAATGATGGTGTGAAGCAGACATATCCTCACTCCAAGTGTTTCTTTTAAAAATGCTAGTTTCCAAGCCCCTAATTAAAGTCTTTGAAATTTCAGAAGTGATTTCCAATATACCCCCCCCCCCCATAGCAATGTGGTTCCATGAGCTAATTCAATTTCTGAGATTCACGTTAATATCATCATATTCCTGATCAGGAGTCAGGAATATGTTCTCTGCAAAGGCCCAGAAAGTGAATATTTTAGGTTTTGCGGCTCTATGATTGAGCTACTCAACTCTGCCCTTGTAGGACAAAAGAAGCCATAGATAAAAAACAAACTGAAGAGAGTAACTGTTCCAGTACAATTTTACAGAAACAGGCAGCAGGCAGGGTTTGGCCAGTAGGTCATACTTTGCCCACCCTCCCCTAAATGAAAAATTTTTTTTTAGCCTGCATTCTCTGCTTCTATTTCAAATTTATTTTCTAGTGTCAACAGTACTCTTTATTTAACATTTTCTCCTGCTCCTGCTTTAGAATTGCCCCTTTCCTGATTATCATGTACAAGTCTTAGGAGAGGTCATTCCTACCTCTGATACTTTCAAATCATGACTCCTTCCAATGACAAGTTCAACTCCAATTCAGTTTTCACTGATTTTGTCTCTCATTTGATTGTTCAAAATAGTTTCCAAATTGGTCTCTCTTTCTGTAACCTACCAGGCCTCCAGTACAGTTTACTTAGATATACTGATTTTCTTTTTCCTTCCTTCCTTCCTCCCTTCCTTCCTCCCTTCCTCCCTTCCTTCCTTCCTTCCTTTCCTTCCTTCCTTCCTCCCTCCCTCCCTCCCTCCCTCCCTTCTTTCCTTTCCTTTCCTTTCCTTTCCTTTCCTTTCCTTTCCTTTCCTTTCCTTTCCTTTCCTTTCCCTCTCTTTCTTTCTTTCCTTTTACAATTGAAGCTATAATCTTGTCACTCTTTGTCCAGGCATTGTCTACGACTCCCTGTTGCTCACAGAAATAACATTCAGACTCCTGAACAAGGCACGACTCCCATCAGACCTTCCCAGCTATGTGCGTATCCTGTCAATGATCTTTATGTATCCTACACTCAGCCAACCCGGAATCTTTATACTGGTGTTTGTTTGTTTGTTTGTTTAAGATTTTATTCATTTATTTGACAGAGAGAGCTGGAGAGCATAAGCAGGGGGAGTGGTAGAGGGAGAGGGAGAAGCAGGCTCCCCACTGAGCAGGGAGCCTGATGTGGGGCTCGATCCCAGGACCCTGGGATCATGACCTGAGCCGAAGGCAGTCGCTTAACCAACTGAGCCACCCAGGAGCCCCTCTTTACACTGTTCTGTGCAATGGTTGTGCCAATCCCTCTATGGATCCTGAACTTGGATAAATCTCAGTTTGTTTCAAGACCAGTTCAAATGCCACCATCTCCAGGAAGTATCTTAGGTTCTCCTCACCCAGAGGTATCTTTTCTTGCATCTATAATCTAATACTTTGTATCTTACTTCAAATACATATTACCTTCTGTCTTTAACTGCAAGAGGACAAGAACAAGAACAAGAACCCTTCACCACAAGAAACAAGACCCGGACCAGCAACCCTTCTCATAGAAGACATCATTATCAAAAGCTAATATTTATCAAGCGCCTTCTATATGGCACTATAACACTTCATGGTTTACATATTTATAAGTATTAAATCATTTAATCCTTATGACCACATATTTTACAGTTGAGCAAACTAAGTTGATTGTGTAATGTTTATTTTATGTATGAGGAAGCAGGCACAGAGAGGTTACATGGCTACTTTGTAGAGCTGATATCCAAACTCAACAGGGTGGCTTGGGAACCTGAGCTCTTAGGTTCTTCACTGGACCATCTTTCAAAACATTTTTACAGGCTACATACATTTTAAATAATTTGAAATTTATCTTGTCTCTTTTCACTTACAGAGATTGTAATAATTGTACCTATGGCTTAGTGACATCTCATTGGTCAGAATTATAGTATATTTGATATCAGGAACATTTGTTCAGAAACAAGACCCAGAAGGAATAGAATTTTCATTGAAAACTATAATCTGTTCTACAGTGTTCTCCTTGATTACTACTAAAATAGTTATGTTTTTTTTTCAAGATTAAAAAACCCCTCTTACCTGCCTTTACTCCTATTAACTTTACAAGTTAAACTAATTTTTTTCCATTTTCTTCCAATCTTCAGGTTTTGATGAGAATTTTTTTATGTTGAAGCAAAATCCACTTAATATTAAAGCAAAGGTCCTTTCCTATGCATCTATAAACTCACAAAATAGTATTGTTCTCTTCTTAGAGAGGCATGGGAAATCACTCATAAGGATCATAGAAGCCATCTCTAAACACAAGTTGGGTTTTACCATGTTTCTAAACACAAATCCACCGAGCTTTTTGGGCACTATTAACTTACCTACATTTGATATATCATGCCTTGGCATAGAGACCACAAAAGCAAGCTCAAAAAAAAAAAAAAATCCCCTTGAAGAGTCATGATGTTTGCCTTATGTGCATGTCTTTGGACTGGGTACGTTGGATTCCGGATATTCCTTCTGTGGCTCAAATAATCCCTCCTGTTGGTGGTGGCTAGATCTCTCTCTTCCTTCTTTTCCCTTTGGCCTTGGGATGTTTATGCCTCAGACTCTCCCTCAATGCTTCAGCAGGCACAGAGAAGAGTCCAGAATGAATAGTGGGTGAGAGCGGGATGTTCATGAGGAGTATGTCATCAGTTTCCTAGGGTTGCTATAACAAAGGAACATAGACCGGGTGGCTGAAAACAACAGTTTACTCTCTCAAAATGGCGGTAGGTAGATGTCCAAAATCAACGTGTTGGCAAGGCCATGCTCTCGTCAGGCCTCTAGGGGAGGATCATTCTTTGCCCCTTCCACTTCCTGGTGGCCCCAGGTGTCCCTTAGCTTATGGCAGCATCACTCCCACCTCTGCCTTCACATGACCATCTCCTCCCATGTGTCTCTGTCTTCATGTGATGTGATGCTCTCTTCCCTCCATGAGAATGCTAGTCATATTTGATGAGGGCACACCCTAAAGACCTCATTTGAACTTGACTGCATCTGTGAAGCCTATATTTCCCAATAAGATCTCATTCAAAATTACGGAGAATTAGGATTTCAACATGCCTCCCCCCCCAGGGGGTGGAGGGTAATAATTTAACATATAATAAGGGGTTAGACTCCTTTCTTCCCTTGCTTCCTGCCCCTATAGACCAACATGAGGGACAGAAAGAGGGTAGACTGTCCCCCAGGAAATTTAAGCAAGAAACTCTAGTCTTTACAACTCCTTCCCCCTCGACACTCTCTCTTACTGCCTTAAGCATCAATCCTGCTCTCTACCTAGATTCCTCTCCCAACCTTTGCTACTGCCCAGAAATCACCTTGGACTGCAAGAATAATTACGGGAAAACATGCAGGTTATTCTTATTCCTTCTGATAAACACAGACTTCTCTATTGTGCTAGATCAGGGAAAAAAAAAAAAAAGGCTACTGATGCCTGGGAAGTAGCTTCTGTCGGTATAGGGGAGTACAGGCTTTGCAATCTAGGAAAGCCAGATTCTTATCCAAGTCCTTTATTTATAAGCTCAATAATTCTTGCCTATTTGAACGTCAAGTTCTTTATAACATAAAAATGAAGGTAAAATTATCTTACAGAATTATTGTAATGATAAAAATGCCACAATATATAAAGTACCTCGTGTCCAAGTGTTCTTCAGCAAATTAACTTCTTAATTTGGAACTCTGAACAAATTTCCCAAATTCAAATTATGCAAGATAATCAGATTCTATAGTGTCCTGAAGTCTATAGCACGGGTATAGGACATGCTGAAGAAGCCAGTCCATGAAGGAAATGGATCCCACATGTAAACAACTGACCTAGTATGAAACTTTTGGAAGACAACCCGTTCACTCCTTTGATAAAGGTTCTAATTAATTTATGGCAAGACCATTGCTATAGTCTGCCACTTTCACTAACATCACGCTTTCAGGACATGCTGTATTTTCCTTAGATTTATCATATGGATTATTCGGCTGTAGGCAATAGAAACACATTTTGTCTTAGAATGAAAAATAAATGTATTAGAAGGCAAGGAGTAGCCCACAGAATCAGAGGCCTGGTGAGCAACCCGATCATAGAAAATATAGGAACATGGTATCTCTGAAAAGCCAGGCAGCAAGAACAGATGCATCTAAACATTCGCTCATGAATGAATAACTTAGCGCCATTTGGGCTCTATTTTTGAGAAGAGATGCTTTATCTGAGCTAGCACCTTCCACCACTTATCCCAGGAATGCAAGGCCCTTAGTTTGACAGTCTTAATAGGACCACATGCACTGGAGAAGAAGTTTCCCCAAGGACAACCCAAGTGTTATCACTAGAGGAATTTAAATGAATGCCTGGCAGGTAAAATTGACAGATGTCTACTGTGTTGTCATTTTAAGAAGAGATTTAACTTGACTTTCAATTGTCGTTCATATGATTAATCAATTGCATCCATTGAATGAATGATGACTTGCCTTGTTCCCAAACGGACTTAGAAACAGGCGGACAAGGTAGCGAAAGGGATGTTTACAAAGACTCCTTCACCTAAATCTCTCAGAGAATTTCTCCTGTGAAGATCCTTCATTTTGATGTGTTTATTTTCCTAACGTGTCAAAAACATTCTACGGCATGGCAACAATGTGTCAGATGTTGACGAAGGATTAAGTTACGTTGGTGTTTTCATCCTACTAGCAAACTGAGATGGCGAAACCTCACATTAGGAACGAGGGAAGCTAACCTGGAGACGAGTAGGAGGGGAGGATGTGTTTCCAGGGATGAGTACTCTGGGAGAACCCTGTCTTGCTTTAGGATAGGTGAGAGCTGCAGGGATGGGCTCCTGGGCTTCCACAAGGCACCCTGAGTATCTCACACGTATAGAAGGAGGAACAGACTCAGAAGAAAAGAGGGGAAGGAAGAGTGGAGAGATTCCAGGACAATTATCACACACACACATGAGTCTGTGCCTCCCCATCAGAGGTCAAGTCAAGGACGTGTATTTCATGGGCAGAGCATCCACTCAAAGAGCCATGGACACTAGGCAGTAACCGGTCCTTTTCCTTTTCTACCTTAGTCCGGCTTGCATGTTCTACCCCACACTTCTACCCTTTTCCATTTTACAGATAGGGAAACTGAGGTTCAAAAAATAACTCAGCTGTAAGTTAATACAGCTAAGCAGTAGTTGAACAAGGATTCTAGTGCAGAACATCTAACTCGAGTTTCCCTTTTAACCTCGTTTTTTATGCCGCACTGTTTCCCAGTCTTCATTTTCTCCACCAGGGGTGAAACAGTTTGTCACTTCTTAAGGTCGTTAAGCAATCCGCTGAGAAATTATGTGCACTGGGGGCGTACCATAGCAATGAGAGGGGGAGCTGTGCGTGAGAGCTTGCTAGCTTTCCTGCAATCACCCAGGCAGGCAGCATGCTCGTGCATGAAAGAGGTCTTTAGCTATAATTGTGGTTTTCATTCTTACTATGTGCCAAGCACCGTGTGGGGTGTTTTTACATATTTTATCTCATTCTATTCTCACAAAAGTTTTGTCACGTGAGTAAAACATCTGCATCACACAGCCAAGGAAGCAGGCTGAAATGTCTTGCCCAAGGTCACAGAGCTAGTCCTTGACAGGGCTGAGAACATAACCCATGTCACCTGATTCCCAGTCTCATGCTTTTTGCACTGCCCCATGCTATCCTTTGGGGCTCCGGTAATTACAAGTCACCATGTGACAATCTTGGATGCCAGCCTTCTGAAATAAGAACGCACGATCTCTGGATTTCCTGAGATGGGAATAAGGATGCCTCCTATTGATTCTACCGCTCCACTGTTTCTCCTTGAAGTCTTACAGATCTCCCTTTCCATAAAGCTTTCTTTACAAATAGGGCTTAGGAAAGGCTAGAGGGATGTTTATCTGTCAGGCAGATTTCTCTCCTGCAGAAATGTTTGCCTTTTCACAGACCACTGCCTCCTGCTTTAAAAATGGGTAGTAAACTGAAAAGATGTCTTCTGGGACCAGACTGATGGAGGAGAAACCTTCAATCAGACGCGAGTTCAGGCTACAGCTGAAGACCCTCCATTTAGCTCAGGTGAGGGCAAAGTCTTAGTGAATTTTTCCTGCTTTATGGAGAGTTGTCTGATTAAGTTCCAATAAGCTGAGTTAAATAATTTGTAACAACGAATATCTAGCATACTAGAAGCACCTATCCTAGTCACTGCTAGGAGCAGAAAATAACAATACTCTTTTGTTTTATTTTTTTAAGGTTGTAGCAATTCCTAAAGACCACAGCCACTTCTTCTCTACTGATTCCAACTTATTCCATATCTATTGCTTTTGTTAATCAGATGGTGATAATTATGAAAGGTACATTCATACAGGTTTCCATGTTCTTTGTAATGCTTAACACAGTTACTGTGCATTTAGCAAAAGCTCAGCAAACACTTATTGATCGAAGGATTGACTCAGTAGATAGTTTTTCACCCTAGGGTTATCGTTAAAAATAATCCTGAAAATTCTGGGAGAGTCTCTCATGGCCTGACTGTTTCTAAACCATGACAAAAATCTAAGTGATCAGAAATACAGACATATTGCACTATGATGTTTAGGCTTTATTTTCTCAGTTTGCACCATGTAGCACATAGCCAACAGCAAACGGAAAGTTGGAGCTTTTTTTTTTTTTTTTTTTTGCAAATAACTTAAGCCCCGGATTCTGTCCAAGTGAAATGAAGGGGAAAGTAATCTTGACCCAAATTATCAGTACTGGCACTTTTCAGAGATTGCATTATCTAAATAATTAACTTTGAAATTTTCTGATTTTAATGAACTTTGTCTTTCATGAAATCAAACACTGAATTTAGTGATATTTTTCTAAGTAGTAACCAATTATTTGGCATCATTAAAATATCTTCAACTAACTATTCACACTTTTGCCTGGATTTGTCCTGCCTGGATGTTCACTGATGTGTTCATTCATTCGTCAGCTGTTGACCAAGGAGAAAGAGGAAGCTGGGAACCGTGCTAGGCAGTGGGGACACAGGACAAACGACATGTTTTGTGCTTGAGAAATTTTGACTGTAGCCAGACATATAAGTAGATTTATCATCATATGATGTAATTGGGAGGAGGCAGGAGCATGCTTGAAGTTTAGGAGAAGGAAACCGTAGAGGGAGGTGTGTGATGTTGCCTAGAATGGGGCAGTTGAAAATGCAAAATCCCAGGGGAAATAGAAGAAGGTGGAGTCCTGAGAGCAGATGAAGGAGGCTTGGACGGGACCTGAAATCCATCTTCCAACCCAAGTAGGGAGAAAATATGAATATCAGAAGACCTAGAGAGGTTTTGGGAGGTGGCTATAGATGTGAGAGTGAAACCTTGAGAAATTCTCATTTAAAGTTTTGAAGGTTCCTAATAATTGCTCTAGTTAATGATGGTGTATCTATCTTAGAAATTATCTTAGAAATTAATTAACAAACTGTAATTTATGAACAAGATGTGTGTGCTCTTTTCTCACAAACTCAGGTTTTCGTTTGGCACCTCAAATGCCTGCAGAGTTCCTCTTGGAAGTTACCATGGAAGCTTATGAAAGGGCCAGGATATTTCCCCCTTTGATGGTGATGCCTGGTTATAAGCACAATCCTCTGTCACCCTCGTGAAAAGCCGATTTGCTTGCACATTAAAAAGAAAAAAAAAATCTCATAAGCAGAGGGATGGAACCAATGTGGATAATAATCAGTATGTTTATTATCTCTTAAAATAGAGAAAGAAGAGCGAAAACTGTCTGAAAGATTTTTGCATTACCTGGACTCTTGAAACTTCTGAACCCTTGCTTATTTTAAGGAAACCAAATAGGGTAACCTAGCAGAAAATATTCCCCTCTGCCTTTTTGCAAGCACTGAAAACTCTCTGGTCTCCAAGCAGGGAAATGTTATAAAAACTGGGTATCATTATTATAATAGTTCTATATTCTTCTGGCCCAAAGCTCTTTTTCTTCTTTTTCTTTTGTTGTTGTTACTTTTGGATAACAGTAAAAGTAAATACAAGGATGCGCTTTTATGGACAGAATTATGTCTCCCCAAAATTCCTGTGTTGAAGCCCTGACCCCTAGTACCTAAGAATGTGACTCCATGCGGAGACCGGGCCTTTAAAGAGGGAATTAAGTAAAAATGAGGCTGTTAATAGTACACCCTAATCCAATCTGACTGGTGTTCTTGCAAGAGGAGCAGATAGCCTGGATGGGCAAGCACCGAGAGAAGGCCCGAAGGGGACACGGGGAGAAGAGCGCCACCTGCTGGCCGGGGAGAAGAGCGCCACCTGCTGGCCAGGGAGAAGAGATTCACAAGAAACCAGACCTGCCGACACATTGACCCTGGTCTTCCAGTCTCCGCAACTGTGAGAACATAAATTCGTATAGCTTAAGCCACCCAGCCCGTGGCATCTTGTTACGGCAGGTATAGCGAAGTAATGTAGATGCCATGCCACAAAAATTAGTATTTCTGTCTGCTCCAAATAATAGCAAGACTCCAGAATCTTTTAGGAGACCTTCTCAGACATTTTCGTATGACAATTCCTCCTGCCACTGGGAAGCAATTGGCTTAACAAACCAATGTTACTGAAGTGTGGTACCACAAGGCCTTGTCCATTTTATCTCAAGAAATAATTTATGTAAGTTCTTTCTATGGAAAGAAATGGAAGAAATTGAATCGTTCTCTGGAATGGTTATGTTTGTTACTCTATGGTAATTCTATTTGAAAACACCAAAATCTAGCCTTTATGGCCCTGGATGAGAAAATAAAAGTTGATAGTGGATGTCATCACTACCAACATCTAAAACATAAAGAGGGTTATACGCAAATAATGACTCATGGAACATTGCATCAAAAACTGGGGATGTACTGTATGGTGACTAATATAACAAAATAAAAATTATAAAAAAAAAAAAAAAAAAAAAAAAGAAGAGGGTCAGAGAGTCTCCTGCCGTTTCTGGAGAAAGGAGTGACCGAGTCATATCCGCAAAGCTCTACCGTGGATGAACTTTTTTTCTGCCTATCTGTCCCTCCTGAGGCTGGAAGTCTTATCAGCTCAGGCATTTGAAACAAAAGAACAAAACCTCTGTAGCAAAAGGCTGAGAAACCAGGGCTGGAAATAGATTCTGTTATTTGATATTATTATAGACAGGAAATAAAGAGATCTTGTTTTTCATTGATTTCTGGCTCTTTATATTATGTTCTAAATGTTTTGATAAAAAAGCAGTTAATTAATTTGGACCTGGAAAAAAAATAAGAACACCATCGCAGTCTTAGCCAAAGACACCAAAACAGGTAGGAAAGGTAATCAACTACTGACTGATGAGGAGGAGAGATGGAATAGCACAGTGTCTACAGAAGAATGGCAAATGCTGGAGATGCCTGCTGTGAAGAGAAAGAGATGAGTCCAGAAAACAAGTGAAGAAGCTGTCCAAAGATAGAGTTGTCCAACTGAAGTTGGGAGCAAAATTTGAAGTGACTCTGAGCCAACTTTAAGACTTCCTACCATCTCCCTTACTCCACCCCATAATCTATCTTCAAGCAATCACCAAGACCTGCCCTTTCTAGTGCATCCTCTCAAGCGTGTGGTGTCTGCTTTTCCTTCTGCCTCTACCTAGTTCACACCGTCTTCTCCTCCAGCATGCAGGCAGTGGTCCAGTGGGTAAGAACACAGACTGAGTCCATTTCTTGACTGTTACATTTACTGGTTGTAGGACCTGGGCAAGTTATTTAAACTTCCTAAGAGTTGGGATGGCTGGGTGGTTCAGTCAATTAAGTGTCTGCCTTTGGCTCAGGTCATAATCCCAGGGTCCTGGGATCGAGTCCCACATCAGGCTCCTTGCTCAATGGGGAGCCTGCTTCTCTCTCTGCTTGCCACCCTCCCTGCTTGTACTCGTTCTCTCTCTCTCTCTGACAAATAAAATCTATAAAAAAATAAAAAATTAAAAAATAAACGTCCTAATGGGCATTTTTCTTACCTATGCAATTAATTTATTAATATGATATTAATATAACCTACCTTATAGCTTATTACAAAGATTAAATGGAATCTGTGTAAAATGCTTGGCATAGACTAAGAGTAAACTATTAGCTATCATTATTAGCTATTTTATAGAACTATACAGAAAAACAAACAAAACAAGAAAAATTAAGGTATTCTTCTCTCCAGTATTGCCCCCTTTCAATCCATAGTATATCCTATAGCCAGCATAAGCCTTTTAAAATACAATTATATTCAATCACTCTTCTGGTGAAAAGCCATTAATCGCTTCACCATCACATTTACATAAATAACACACTCCTTAGCAACATTAACGAAATCCTTGTTCTGGTCCCAGCTTACATCTCTAACACAATCTTCGCCCATTTCACTGTCCCCCCATTCCCTCCACTCTGTTCTGGAGCCATATTAATTCATCTGATCCATCAAATTTGTTGTGTTTTGCCCTCCTTTTGGGATTCTGCACTGCTATCTGTCACTGACTTTCCCTAGAATTCTCCCTCTCTCTCTCCCATTTCCTTAGTCTCAGACTCAGCTTAAAGACCACTTCCTCAAGGAAGCCTTCCTTGACCTCAGTAATAAGGTCAACTGTCGCTCTTATGGACCATTGTCCACCATTTCCCTTCTCACTGCATGTCCCACACTACTGAACAATGGCTGCCTGTTACATGGTCTGTTTTCTCAATTGGAATGTAAACCCAGAAGGTCTAGAACTAAGCCCTTTGGCATTCCAAGGTTCTGGCACTGAGGGGCACTCAACCAGGACAGCTGTAACTGAGGAAGGTAGCACCACAAACCTGCTAATCAGTGACAAATATGTCTCAGGACCAAGGCATTCTTGGAAATTTCATGGCACTTAACTAAATCCTAATGAATGATATTAGCATACCTCAAAAACGAAAATGTTTACTGGGTGGGGAGGCAATTTAGGACCGAATATGAATAAATCAGTCCGAGGGCCAGAATGCATACTGTCCGGGGATAATAATGCCACAACTTATGAACCTAAGTAGCACGTCTGTTTGACAAGTCTATTCCCATAGCAGAGATGGATGCATTAGGATATTAAAATCCCCCTCTAATTTCTTGTGATCTAATATTATGTTCATCAAGCACATTTCTAATTTTAATTTGACTTTCCATTTAGATTCACCAAGAAGACTATGTGTTCATCAGCTAACAGACTCTCTGGTTGGCTCTTTACTTCTGCTGCTCATAGCAAATTGAAAAAAAAAAAAAATGGGCATAGTAAGTAATATTTATAGGAATCTCTTCTGGGTTTGGTTAAAAAGAGACCATCTTTAAATTTAGGGAAAGAAAGAAAAAGAAAAAAAGAAAAAAAGGACACCTGGAAGGCTCAGTCAGTGGGAGACTCAACTCTTGATCTTGGGGTCATGAGTCAGAGCCCCATGCTGGGCACAGAGATTACTTAAAAAAACTGACAAATAAAAATAAAAATAAATAAAAGATAAAAAAGACATCATCTCTAAGGGACTGATCAAGTCTGGATGACATGCCAAAATGGACTATATAGAAACACTAAATTACGACGGATTCTTGGAAATATGTGGCTACACCAAAGGACCCCATTTCCTCGAGGTCCTCTGAGAGGGGTCAGTGTTTGTTTGTGGTCTTGCTCTTTGTGGTCGTGTTATTTTTATCTCATGCAGTATGGTCCCATTATCAACCATCCACTGTAAAACCACACAATTAATTGATAAAACCAAGTTTTTTCTGGACTAGACTTTAGTCAATGCCCATTAAAGTAGCAAAATTACTTCTTCCAAGAGTCTTTATGCTTTTTAAGTGTGATTGACTTTTCACCTCAAGCTTTTGTCTCCTTTCTTTCTTTTCCCGATGGAGCAGTTAGCCTGCATTATATTTTTATTATGCATTTATTCTATCTGAGAACAATTAAAAATCATTTTCAAAGCTTTCTTTCTCATTGTGTAAGTTGTAAACCTCTCTGAAAGAGAAAATTACTTTAAAATAAAGCTATTTTCCTGAAGATATCTGTGCTATTGGCAAGTAGGTAGAAATTCAAATGATGGGGGGGGGTGGGGAAGAAACTACTTTCCTTCTCCATTTCTCCCTAATTGTTCTGGTCCATTTTTAAGGGATTGCTTTCTTTCATGTTACTCTTCTCTGCCCACCCTGGCTCTTCAAGCACATTTATACCTTCAGCTATAAAGAAGACTACAGAATTGGTAAGGCCTCCTACAGGGAGGATTTGCCCCACATTTTGAAGTGTGGATAACCACAGTTGTCTCAAGCTCTGTCTATACCTCTGGTTCTCAAAGATGAGTGTGCACCACAATCAGCTGGGAAGCCTGGAATACCCAGATTTCTTGACCCTCACCTAGAACTTCCGACCAGTAGGGCCGGAACTAGCGTTTCTGGAAAATGTCCAGGTGGCTCTGAAGCTGCAGTTCTGGGGACCGACCCCACCTGGGGTCTTTACTTTTCAGTTTTCAAGGAAAGAAATTCGGCCAAAGGCCAGACGGGCCAGAGCCTCACTCTTAATTCTGATAAGCTTCATTGCATCCTGGGTTCATGGCATCCTGGAGGGGAAAGCCATCCGTAACTGGGTTAGTATGCCCAAGCCACAAAGACGCTCCGATGTTTTAGGGGTGCATTTTACCGAGAATCATTTCACTTTTAGTGATAAACTTCTGGCTGCTGCTCATAACCTACAAAATGGCTTATTCTCTCTGCAGGTTTCCTCGGAGCCAGCATCTGGGTCTATTCAGTAAGCAGTACTGCCACCTTCTGATTTTCAATTGAAAATGTATATTTAAAAGTTTTGCTTTTTGTTGAATTCATTATGTACTCAGCAAGTATTTATTTTAACATCTATTCTTCATGAATTTGTTTTCTCTCTTGGACCTCTTACTTCAAATGCCACTGTTGTTTCCTGTTTACACATTTCTCTCCAAAGCCCTTGTGCTATAATCACAGCCCTTCAGCCTTTTATGAAGTCTGTCCCAGTGACACCTCCCTCCCTTTATGGGTGTGGAGTCATGTGCCAAAAAATATGCCAAAGGTACAAAGTTTCTTGTGAGTGGGTTGGTTTTCAAAGACTATTTCAAAAGAGGCATCAAGCCCCAGCGCACAGTCTTTTTTGTAAAACTCATTTTAAAAAATACCTTTGTTTTAGCTATTCATAGCCACCTAACAGAGATCTTTCCTCAAAATGCCCCGTCCCCATATCTGATATTCTATAGAACCCAAAAATATTGAATGGAAAGCTGTCAGTTTATTTTCCTCCAAGTAGAATAATAAACAATTAAAACTTGTTGGAAGTAGAGAACTCAATCTAATCAAATTCCATGATTTTGCCTCATAGATAAAGGTCAAATGCTGGCTCAAGGTCACGTGTATTTAGGGGTAAAGCTGAGACTCTTTCCAAATACAGTCTATTTCTCTGGACAGGCCTGGTTCACAGGAATGCAAACACCACCTCTGGACCCTATCTTTGTTCAAAGGAACACAACACTGTGACTGACCAAGCCTGCTTCTTATTCCCACCCCTGTAACCAAAGGTCAAGGTTTCTAACCTGAGGGGGGAAAGACAGCCTAGGCTCAGAATAAAGTCACTCTCCTGGATTCACATGACTAGAAAAAGGCAGAGTTGGAGCTCAGACTAGGTTTTGACTCAAGCATTCAATCCTCCGCTGCCCTGAGTTAGGAGTTCAGGCAGGGCACAAAGGTAGGGTCTTGAGGGGAAAGTGATGATTTTCTGCAGCTTCTCCTGACACTCTTCTGACATGATGAGGGCGCCATGATCCTTCCCTCTGCCTGCCTCCCACTCAGTCACCCTTCCTCCCACTCAGTCACCCTTCCTCCTGAGTATGCTGTCAGCCAGTAAGTCTGTGGAAAGATATTTCAGTGCTAAGACTGTTCCACACTGTTTTCAGACTTTAAGAGGATGGAGAGGAGAGAAAAGAGAAGACTAAGTTTGAAAGCCTGACTCTTATTTGTACAATTGCCATTTCTCTATTAGCACAACCTCGCTCTTGACCATGGACAAATTAAGCTCTGTGCCTCTGTTTTACCATCTGACACTGGATAGGGGTCCTGCCTCATAGGATTATATGAGAATTAAGTGAACGCTGACCACAGTGACAGAGAGATAGAAGACACTCAGTAAATAGTAACTGTCACTGCAATTCTTTTTATTATTAGCCTTATCACCTCAAAAAAAAGGTGTTCAGGACCTGCCAGATCCGATCTGCAGCACCATCTTAGAACTACCTCTCTTCCCTACTTGCAGGAGTCCTTTACTACATAAACCTTGAATAATTTGGACTAAAAACGCTGACTGAATTTGTGCAGCCATCAGGGAACAATGTGTTGGTTTTCCTAAGAGTGAGTTTTTGAAGTCATCCATTAGGGAAAAGTAACTTTAAAAATGCCCGTGTCCATATGCAAGGTCCACAGTGGCCAGTGGTTTGGGCACCATGTTGTTAGAGGAACCGGGCCCACCATTTAACATATCCCAGGGCTCCTTTTATTTTTATCCTTTAAAAACAACCTGCTGGATCATACATGACATCCAATCCTGCCTTATTAACTAGAAACTAAATGAGCATTCGAGAAATTTAATTGAAAGCGATACTCAGAATGCTAATAAGCCCCTAGTCCGGAGGGAGATTGATGTTCCCAGCTGCAAACCCAGCCTGGAGGAAGAGTCTCTGAAGACCTTGTCACCAGAGGCAGACTAAGCTTCTATTTGCTGCCACAGCCTTCCTCATAGGCTCCCTTCCACCGGCTCTCCCAGCCGTCCACCTGCTCCCTGAATTCCTGCTTAATCAGTCTCCCCCAGAGAGGCCTCTGCCTACTGGCTCCACAGCAAATCAAGCAGCAGGCCAACAGTGCAGTGTTGTTGGTAAAAACGAGAAACAGTTCCTCTGAGCGAGATTATTAAATAAATAAGAATGATGCTAGGACAATGAGGGTTCAAGCATTTGAATCCCTTCCTTTTCCATGCAGAAAACCTAGAAAACCATATATGTCCTCTGCTCTAAGAAATAACATCTTTCTGAAAACACACATGAAGACAGACTGCGTGATTCAAACCATACGTGTATACGTTGAAAGGAGGGTTTCCATCCCCCAGGGTTAATAATATTAGAGAATCCCAATCACACTTTGGCCTTTAGGCCCATCTTTTCATGAAACATTTTCAGGAACGAGGATATTCTTGAGTTTTTCTTTATCCTTCACAATTCAAAATACAGCTGTCCTGCTTA
Source organism: Ursus maritimus (assembly GCF_017311325.1). Lineage (NCBI taxonomy): Eukaryota > Metazoa > Chordata > Mammalia > Carnivora > Ursidae > Ursus > Ursus maritimus. The sequence goes on along the minus strand of NW_024423343.1, from coordinate 94,681,377 downwards.
AATCTTGAAAGGTGTCGAGTTGAAGCCAAAGCATTGCTATTGACATATCTGATGATTTCCGTTGTTGTTTCTGACATATACATATACACACACATACACATATACATATACATATACATACACATACACATATACATACACATACACATATACATATACATACACATATACATACACATACACATATACATACACATATACATATACATACACATAGACATATACATACACATACACATATACATACACATAGACATAGACATACACATACACATATACATACACATACACATATACATATACATACACATATACATATAATTGTTTTCCTATAATTAAACACAAAAATCAAAGCAAAAAAATAAAGCAAGGTAAAATTTTCCAATAGTTACAAAAACAAATATTTCAGTACAGACAAAATGGACATAATCATGAAACAGAAGAACTGACTGGAAGGCCACATTGTCAGGTCTAATTTAAAATGCTTATTCCCTAGTGGCTTTTAGAAGCTTGCATTTAGCCCATAAAAGAGGCACTGAAAGTGTCATCTTATAACAGATCAAAGTGTGACTCGTATGAAAAGTTGAGGAAGTGAGTATTTCAAAGCACAAACCACTCCCCATTGCCACTTGCCTTAGGCCTGAACATTGATTTAAGGAACCACAGGCTCATCTGAGACATTTGGCTTACTACTTTAGCTTTTCTCAAATGAATTGAAAGACTTTTGCTGAAACCACTTCTATTCAGTTATGCACTGGACCTCTTACAAGAGAAAAAGAAGGCTTTATTCTTATTTGTCATTGTGGTTCAGGAAAGTCAAGGAAGTGTAATGTACGGGCTATGAGCGCCTTCTCTGGGGAATGATTGATCTTGATCAAATTTCTTCCCTAACACTTACTAACCAAGCAAACAAATCTTGAAAGCAGTTCGTTCTTCCCTAAAAGAGGGATAATTATACCTATTCCAGAAGACTGTTTTAAGGGATTAAGTAATGCACATAAAAGCGTCAAGTACAGCGGGTCTAGCGCACAGTAATGCTCAGGAAATGTGAGCCACGGCTATCACCCTCATCATCACATCGGATACTTTAGATGCCATGGGGAGGAGCTCAGACTTTCTTCTGCAGGAGATGTAGAGCCATGGAAGGAACAGTTCCATCATTAGATCTGGCCCTTTGATCATGGAAACTACGTGGAAGGTGAACCTAAGGGGGGCAGACCTGGAGGCAGGAAGATCACACAGAGACTGTTGCACCGCTTCTGCTTTCCAGCAAGCTTTGGTTGGGGTGACCTATGCAATCAGAGCACTAGCCAAGGACACCAGAGGTAAGGTTCACAACTGGGTGATAGAGAAAAGCAAGGAAAGAGGAACCACAGAAGAGCTAACAGACTTGCTCAGTCAGTTATGGTTGTCTGCATTCTCAAAACCATGCTTTCAAATACTGGCAAAACAAGATGAAAAAGTCTATTCAAAGCTTCCCACTGAAAAAGATAAAAACTTGCACATAGCCAAATTAAAAATTAAAATTGATGTCATTCCAAATGCTTAATTCAGAAATAGCAAGATTTCTTTTGGAAGCTGTCAGCTTTGACAGCAACATCTTTTGTTTATAAGAATCTATTGGTAAGGCCCTTGTTACTTTTCAAAGCATCTTCTCAGTAAATCTGCAAGATAAGTAGGGCAGGCCTTAGAGAAGAATTAAAGAATTAAAGTATGCCCTACAAGAGTCATTGGAGGCAATCTAGTCTAACTTCTATTATATGCATGAGGATTTTGGAGCACAGAAAAAAAGCAATGACTTCTTCCCCTAGGCCTTGAGAATTAGCATAATCAGGCCAGGCCAGGCCATGCTGTATAACATATAAACCCCAACATCTCAGTGGCTTAGCCTTTAAAAAATATTTCTTGCTTATACCAACTCTTTGGAATTCACGCAGCTCACCAGAGCAGTGTTCTTCTCAGACGTGACTTTCTTCTAAGACACGACTTTATGGACTTTCACAGTTTCCATCTTGTCAGTGCATCTTCTATGTGCCCTTTTAGAATCACCGTGCTAGATAAACAGAGCTGACGGGTTGCCAGGGCTACTCATGGCCCCATCTCAGAAATGGCATTGGTAAATTCTACTCATAGTCTATTGCCAGAACTAGTAACATGGTCTTGTGCAAGGGTCTGGAAAATGCAGTGTTCTGTGTGTCCAGAAAGTAAAGGAGAATCAGATATGGGTGGGCATCAGTAATCTCTACGGAGAAGTGGTCCAAAATTCAGGCTTCCTGATGGCCTCATGACTTCTGGGAACTATTTCTCACTGCAATTAGATGCTGGAAATTGGGGAAGACTAAAAGGAAATTTCAGAAAACTCTAACGTATTCTGAACTCTAAACAGTTTTTTTCATTAATTTCAGGGAAATAACCCGTTTGACTGAACTTCGTTCCTTCCAAATATAATTGCCTATCTTAAAAAAGAATTATTGAGTTTCTAGGGAATGCCATCTTTAATTTCCCTTTTAATCCTTGCAACAAGTTATTGGGATTGATATTAGCCCCAGTTTAGATAGAACATTTTGGTTGCAAATTACATAAAATTAATAGATCACCTCAAGTTAAAAAATAAAAATTAAAAGGAGAAATTATACTGAAGAGACCCAGGGCTAATGGAGACTCAAATAGGAAAAGTCATCAGGAAACCAAACTTCTGACAGGCTGGAATTGGGCCTCATTCAGAATTTGTCGCCACTCACTCAAGGGTCACCCTGTCGTCTGTAACTTGCAGCTTTTCTAAAGCAGGCTGTCTGGTTCTGTTTTCTGTTTCCACATGCCTGTCCTCCATCCTCTGCCACTGCCCATCTTTTTCTGCTTTTAGTTTCTGAACATTTTATTATTTCTGCTTGTAAATATCTCAAAATCATTCACCAGTCCTTTACACATCCTGGCGACCCTAAACTATGGCCATTGCCCTCACTACTAACTGGCCTTGTCTCTTAACAGCCTAGTCACAAATTTAAAAATAAAGGATACCTACTTCATTTAATGAACCTTGTAAGTCCTAGGTCATTGGGCCACTTACGGATCATCTGCTCTTGGACCAGGTACCCAATCATGCACAAACCTATGCACCTGTGACCTGGTTAAAGAAGCTAGAGAAGCAGTGGGCATGGGCACTCTGACTCAGCAGGACCAAGGGCAGGGAAACTTCTTGCAGAAAGTGGGGTGGGCAGGCCGGTTGTAATGGATATGCCTAATCTTGTGCCAGGTCCCTGCTGTGGTCTAAATGTTTATATTTCCCCCCTCCTACCACCAAATTCCTGTGTCAAAATCCTACCCCCCCCCGCAAATGATGGTATGAGTAATTAGGGCCTCAAAGCGGTGAGTAGGTCATGAGCATGGCGCCCCCATGAATGGAATTAATGGTCCTATAAAAGAGATCCCAGAAAACCTGCTAGCCGCTTTTACCCATGAGGACAGAAAGAGAAGTCTGTGACTGAGCAGAGAACCCTAACCCAACAATGCTTACATCCTGGTCTTGGACTTCCAACCTCCAGAACTATGAGCAATCAATTTCTGTTTATAAGCCACCCACTCTGTGGTATTTTGTTATCGTTGACCAAATGGACTGAGTCACAATGCTGGTAAATATCAATGTGAGATTTAAATGCAAAATTGCCTGACATCTCAGGATCAAGCTGAATGAGCTAAGTATAGGAGGAACATCTAGGCTGGAACTGAGTGTCTCCCCTCATTACCTTTTACTCTAGACCCTCAACCTTCAACCCTCAACCACTTGCATGTCGAGCTCAACAGACACCTCACAAAAGTGAAGTGTTTTGCCAAATCCAAATAAAGTGTTTTAGGGCATATTTAGAGATATTCCTGATTGAATGGACCGAACGCCAAAAGTTAGAATGACTAGATAAAAATAATAAGTTCTCAGGCTGGAGCTTCGAATTTGGTGTCTTGGGGCACATTCACCAGTTTGGATTTGCTCGAGTAGGAACTCTATCTGGTTTCAGTGCAAGAATTAATTTTATATCCTTATTTCACAAGTTGTGTATGTGTGTCGTTATTAATATTGATGATTAAACTTTGTCACAAAATCCTAGGTGACATGACACAAAACACTTAACCTCTCTGCACCTCAGTTTCAGCAACAGTAAAATAAGAGGAGCTGTATTAAATTACCTCCTAGGGTCCTTACAGCTATCAAATTCTATGACTAGCTCACCTTACAAATTTAACATGCAAATGTCTACATCTACTGATTACAACCTGAGGCAAGATCATTTTCCTCCATATTCATTTCAAATACCATCCAAGAATCGTCGAACGGATTTTCATTTGTGCAAAAGTGCAGCGCTGTCCAGAACTTTCTGTTGTGACAGAATCTATATCTGTCTAATACAGTGGCCTCTGCCAACATGGGGCTATTGAGCAGTTCAAATGCAGCTAGGGCAACAGAAAAACTGAATTTTTATTTTCATTTAAATAAAATGCAAACAGCCGCATGTGGCTCGTGGCTATCATACTGAACAGTGTAGGACTGGAGAGGTATACAATGTGAATGACAAAAGGGAAATCGAGAGGTAATGATATGATTTGGATACATAAATTAATATTTGAAAACCACTGGCTTTCATTTTCACATGGAACTGTGGCCTCCTTTTTTTTTTTTTTTTTTTTTTAGATTTTAGTTAACAATCTGTTCTGAGATGATGCAGTCCTTTTCAGAAGCAAAGAAAGACACTGGTGATTTCTCAAGCTCTAGCTTTCTGTGTCAAAAGAGTGCCTAATTCACCTAAATATCAACAGTATCCTGCGGAAAAAAAACAAAAAAGCAATGGTCTGTTATAATATGTCTCATCAGAGATTTAAGATATTTACATAAGAGTTTTTTTGCAGAAGACAGGAGCGGGACAAAAGAGTAGATATAGAGGCTTTAGCAGTTTACTGGATTTGAAATTTGGAGTCCTGAATTTCTAGTTTCATCTTTATCATCAATGACTATTTTCTATAATGCTAAATTACCACTTAATGTAAAATTCACCATCAATTTAATAACAGCTTTGGGGGAAGGAAGGTAGTGGTAGAGGAAAGACATGGGGCTTTTGAGCTAACTGATGCGAGCATTCATTAATAGGCTACCATTTAAATTTCAGTAGCAACCTTGAAGAGTCTAAAACATCTCCACACATACAGTCTTACAAATCTCAGGAATGGTTTTGTCATTCAGGGGTCTATAAAGCTTCTTCAGGGAAAGCTGTTTTTATATTCTCCCACCTTAGGATCTTAACTTCTTCAGCCCCTCTAGAATTATACCCCCTGGTATAATTAAACAATAACAAGGTGTCATCTTTATTTCCTATTTGCTGGAACTCTTACTTTCATTTATTTTTCTGTTCGAATTATGTATTTCTAAAGATTAAGTTAAATAGCCTTTCTGGAATACCAGCAAGATGCTTTTGACAGATGTTCTCTGCCTAAGTGATAGTCTTTTATGACACATGGATCAATCACAAAACAGTCGTTGAGATTTCTCAGATTTACTCCGAAGGATCAAGCACTTTCTACTGCCTTTGAGGGCTTCCCACAGCATGGGGCATGCTGTCTACTTCACATGCAATAGCTTCTCATTGCAAATTGTCTTTTAATGAAAATTTTTAAAGAAATCTTAGTGGTAAATTAAGAATATAAAAATAAGTTAAGATGTAACTGTTTATGGTGCTACTAGGAAAATTAACGGTGTGGGTGACTGGATGGGCCTCCATGAACGGTCATAGAGACCTATGCAGGCATGACTCCATCCCAAATCTCTTCTCTGCTTCTCAGCTGGCAAGTGGTTGTTGTGTTTTTGAATGTGTGGATGTCTTCTATTTGAATAAATACGGTAGTCATTATTTTAGGCAAGTCTCTTTAATTAATTGAGTCACCCATAAAATGGGAAAAACGAAGCCAATTACCACTCTTCTCCAAAAAGTAGATCTTATATTCTAAAATATCATGATTTTTAGAGATCTCATGAATTATCCATTTCAACCCATTATATTTTGAATAAGAAAGATAAACCAGTTTAGGACATAATCAAGATGACAGTTTTATTTTTATACAGTAAGACAGTGCTTAACCAGAATGTGCAAGAAGAGAGATGTGCTAGGTAGCTGAAATTGCTACATAACTGAGGTGTGGTCCATATCTCTCCCTGTTTATATTATGTATTTTACTGAGTCTTATTTCCTCTATGCAGTTAGATATAAGGAAACAACTTGGCTGAATAAGGAAAGATAACTGAGGATTTCATGATCATTGGTTTGGGGTTTAGAAGTGGAAGGTTAAGAAAGAAGTGATAGGATGTGTCCCGAGGACACATTCTAGTCTCATGTCTCATGTTGACTGTACCTACTGTTTATAGCAAAGAGCACCAAACTGCGTGCGCCAAGTGACACATAACCAAAATTATTGGTTTTTATGTCAAACACACTTTGGTGTATAATTCCAAGCAAGCTAGTTGTAACTCCAATTTCTTTTCTTAAATATTTTGGGGATCAACTGAGTGATAAGAGCAAATTTTTAGTTAGAGACTTAAGGGCTTTTATTTTTTTTAAAAAAGATAATCATTTTCACTAGGAATTCTGCTAATATTAGCACACTACTTTTGATGTGTCTCCAGTCCAGTATGAAAGTCAGACAACTGCACCATTGATTTGGCAACCTGTAGCATCTTGCATTATTTTCTATTTTTTACCATTCATGCTTATCATGTCTATGATCATACTGTAAGATGGAATATTCTCTTCAATTCATTATATGTACTAAGTACTTACTGGTATATGTAGATATTTGGTGATATACGAATAATCATCCATCAATTAATAGACCAGCCTTATATACATGTCTATATATATACATATGTATACACCTACATAGATATATACACACCAACCTGTGTGTGTTTGTGTGTGTTTAGTGTTTTTATATCACAATAAAGTAATTATTAAATTAACAATTCTGATAATCCTATAATCAGCTTTGATTTTAATTTTTAACATGTATTTTTTATATTAGGGAGTTTTAATATAAAGCTCCTGGTACCTAGATTCTAACATTTTTCAGATTATTCATAGTTAAAGGTCTTAAAAATTTTATTGGCAGAAAAAAAATACTTCTCTTTCATGAGACATTCAAAGTTATTTCAAAGAAATAGGGAAAGGAATATCTTAAACATATCAATAGTGAAATTTTATTTTGCACTTTCAACCAAGAGGGATGATCCTTTCTTATTCTAACCTTTTCAATGAATAAATCATTAATCCCATTGACAACTTGGCCATTAAGAGATTGGACACAAAGGAAAGTTAGGGAAGATTATTTATATCAATACAAGTTGAATTACAGAGAATTTTGCACCAGTGGACATTTTCTTCTCAGTTGTTACCATTATTTTGGTGCTTAATTATTCTCTTAATTTCAAGTGAGGTTGGTGCCTCTTGCAATGCCTTTTATAGAGCCCATTTTTTGCTCACAGATAACAAAGATTTATAGCCCCCTATATATTTTTTCTGCTATCAAACCTCTACACGGTTCTCAGACATATGGATAGGTAGAGACTAGAAGATGTACTCTAATATTAATACACTCATAATTTTTTAAATCGAAAGGTCGTCTTACAAATGACTTTTATCTGTCCAGGGAGACTGTTACCATTACAGAATAAGATCAATATTTTTCTCTTTTTTACTCTTAGTAGCGTATTTTTGTTTGTGTCTTTCTTAGTTCTGTCTTCCTAGTGATTGCTGATGGCACATGGAGTATGGAAAAGCTTAATATTTCAGAACCCTCAGAACTCATTTTGCTTTATTAGTTTAAGCTTTATAATAAGAAATAGAGGCTTACTCAGATTACATCAAATGATAGAGATAATACCTTCTCCAAATAATGGAGATTTACCATAATCTAGGACTCACAGAAACCCAAAGAAAACCTGAAAAATATGCTCAGAAAAAGAACCAAACCTCAAATATGCTTGAACTTTACAGAAGCTACAACAGTTTGGGAACTTTTAAGGAGCCGAGCAAGGCCTCTGGGCACAGAAGGCTCATCACTTCTTTCTTAAGGCCATTGTTTTGGCTTTGCTCTAGTGCTCAACCATCAACTTGCCTGAATTACTCTCTGGTCTTCTCTGCTTCTCTCTGTGCCTAGGTCTGGTGTCATGAAGTCAAAGGCCCATCTTTGGTATCATCAGCTCTGACTAGGGTATCGGGGCTACACGATCCAGAACTCAATTACCTATTTCCGTGGGATAAGTAATAATGTAATGAAGTATGGAACTCTGAGATGTTGCTTTGAAATGAATTTCTGTATTTTAGGAATTAGACTATTTCCCCAAAAAAACTTAGATTACCACTATACTGCCGGGGATACTATCCTTATACTAGGAATGCTTGTCATATCCATAGATTTTAGAAGATTTGAGGAAATTCGTGGGAATGCTCCACATCAGCACCTCTCCCCAACATACACACACACACACACACACAGAGTCAGAAACACACAAAACACAGTTTTCACCTTTAGCACCTAGCCTTATCAGTTTTCTTTTTGAAAATAATGGGCACTCAATAAATATCTACTGAGTAAAGGGGTGATACTTTGAATGATTTTATCTTGGATTATACATCTTTAGAAGGGGGTAGCATTATGTCTTAAATAATCTTGTATTGTTTAGTCCAGTGCCAAGTATAACCTGATGACTACTGTAGGGAAACTATATAGATGCTTCTATGTTCAAATAGGGCACTAGATGAATTAGCATTGACTTAATTGTGGTCTTTCTGGAAGATGACTTGTCTATATATATCACTAGTCTTAAAATAATTTAACCCTTCCACCCAGCCATTTTACTTATAAGAATTTACCTTATAAATAGTCAAAGAGTCAAAACTGTATCAAAGTTTTATTATAAAATTATTTATAATTAAAAAAATGAAAGCATTTCAAAATACCTGGTTAAATGTTACTGTGTCATAGGCATAAAGATACACGATGCAGACATTGAAATAATGTTTTTTTTTTTAAAAAAAATGGCACAAAAACTCTTATGACATGCTTAATAAAAAATCTGAATTGAGATATAGTAAGGAACCATTTAGGAATGTATATGTGTGTATATATAAAAAGACAGGAAACCTTAAAAGAATATATGAAACATATTAATAATGGATATTTTTGTGGGTGGGATTATGCTTGATACACATCTTCCTCCTAGTTTTCAAATTTCTCGAAACTTCTCTAGTAAATATGTAATGCTTTTATGATTGACAAATGATAGAAAAAATATAATTTAACTTACTAACACCCTATTATTAAAAGAAGATGTTAAGTATTTTAAATGTTAACTTATAGGTTCATGTGCCCTGAGATCACATCCCGTGGGGGAGGAAAGACCATGCAGTTCGGAGTCAAGTTTTCCTGGGAATGTTCTTACTCTGTCTCATTCCTCCCATGTGACTTGGGACTATCACCTTAGCTATCTGTCCCCTGAGCTTATTCACTTGAAAAATAGGGACACAGACATTAGCTTTGTGGAATTTCTATGAGTAAAAAAAGACTTAATAAATATGTTAGGTCAACTTGTAAAACTAGTATGCAGTAGCCATTCAGTAAATGTTACATGACAATGATGATTATAATTCAGTTTTGTTATTCTTCATGACTCAATGGAAAACTGCATATTTTCAAAGAAAGCATTTTGCAACCTTGGAAAAAAAGCAGTCCTGCATATATGGAGTGAATTATTTGAAATCAAGTAAAGAAAGCTCAGCATGCTAATTAAATTATAACTTCATGCTAGCTTGATTTTCTAACCCTCAAGTGCTTTTTTTTTTTTTTAAATATAAATAAAGAGCAAAACATTTCACTCTTCTCAGGCTTGTTCACTCATCCAATCAGAGATATCCCAAAAGATTAAAAAAAAAATGTGGCACTTTTAAAGTAAAAGCAAATGTTTACTATGTGCCAGGCACCCCGAATCTAAGCACTTTGCCAACGAGCCTTCATTTTACCCTTGCAACATTCTTATGCTAGATACTATCATCACCCCCATTTTAGATATGAGGAACCTGAGACACAGAGCTGCTCAGTAACTTCCCCAAGGTCACACAGCTGATAAAGGGCAACCGAATGCAACCCTGGGCAGTTTGAATCCTGATCCAAGCTTCCCAACTCTCCGCTCTCCTGAATCAACGCTACTGTGCCTTCTCCTTGTGTCTTGAAGATCCCCCCTAAAGCTTCCAGGGGATTCATATGGAACTCTTTGCTAGTGTGCCGAGGTGCGGTGTGTATAATACCTACCCACTACAATATAAGCTCCTGGGGGTAGGGCTATCTCCTGCCATGTTTATTGTCTTCTTCCAGCATAGCACAGTGCCTGGAAGAGGACACTCGAATATTGATGAGTAAATGGACAAATGAATTGATAATAATCCAAAATTGTTTTCACCTAATTTTAATCTTTTTTTTTTTTTTTTTAATCCTGCTTTCCTTGGAAGTAGCTGAGGTCCCATAAGGTGAATTGAAAGTGCAAATAACAGTGTCCAGTCCTTTTTTTCTCTCAATGCCTAAGAGGCCTTGTGCCTTCCTGGTTTGAAAAGAAAGTAAAATCTGTACCTATGATGTGTGGGCTCCACCTTAGTTGGAAGCAATTTTTTTATCTTCTGGAACTGTCTTTGTGTGCATCTGGACTACCTAATGAATTCCTTCATTACACTATTTCTCCTTCTTCTCCTCCCCTTCCTCCCCCCCCTTCCCACCTCTCCTTCTCCTCCTTTTTCTTTTTCTTCTTCCCCAATATCTAAGGTCTCTTTACTAAGTTAGAGTCTGTTTGGGAAAGGAGGGGCCTCAGAGACTGACATGAAATCTGAAGACGGTAGATGGACAAGCCAGCGGTGAGGCCATCAAGGTACCTGGAAGTGACCCATGAACGTAGCATAATGTATAAACATGTCAAATCACTATGTTATATACCTGAAACTAATGTAACATTGTGTGTCAACTATTCTTAAATAAGAAAATTTAAAACTAATAAAAGAAGGAGGAAAAAAAAAAAGCTGAGTTATGGAGTAGGAAGGTCTAGAGCAGCCTGGGGAGTTGCTGGGATGGCCTGGGATGCGTTACGGGAAGGAGTCTGGGTGAGGCGTGTTCCAGTACATTGACTATTTTTTATCCACACTTTTATTCTGCATAGCATCTAGAGAGTTCCTGGCACTAGTAGGTACTCCAGGAATATTTTATCTGTAAAGACAAAAGGCCAAAATGCCCTTCATAAGAACAAGCAATATATTCTAAAGCAAAGGTTGGCAAAACTTTTCATAAAGGGACATTTTGGCTTTGCAGGCCACACTGCCTATGTTGTAGCTACTTAACTCTGCCTCTGTAGCATGAAAGCAGCTATAGATAATAAGCAAACGAATGGATGTGGCTATGTGCTAATAAAAGTTTATTTACAAGAACAGGGTGTGGGCTAGATTTTGCCCACAGGCCATAATAATTTGACAACTCCTGGTCTTTACCAAGCCCCACACTGTAGTTTTCCCTTTGCAATCTTACTACATACCAAAGAGTAGATTAGGCAGGAGAGAGAATGAATTTAACTATAAGACCTTCCCCATTGCTGGAAAACCTCAAGAGAATGTGACCTCCTGAAAATAGGTCAGATGCTTCATTTGCATATGCAAAGACCACACTGGGGTTTACTTCATATATCTTTCCCAGCATGAAATCCTCACCTAATCTCATCTTCTCAATTTTCCCTTAAAACTCTTCATTCTCCCAAACCTTTAAAAGATAATAAATAAAAATTTCCTATTAAAGATAATGTGCTTTCAGGGATCTCTCTGCAAAGAGGAAATGAGGGAAAAAATTCTTATTAGGTCCTTATAGATTGATCTGAGATTTACCAATTATAAATTTGGATTTTGCTTTATCAATCAACTCCATCTCTTTTCTTATAATATCCCTTTTGGATATTGAAAATAAAATTAGTTCTTGGCAATTTCCTAAGGCAAAAAAGGGAAAAGTGTATAGAAAAAAATCTTGGCTGAACATAAAATCACAGGCAGATGCAAAGCGCCATGCGACTGAAGTGGTAAAGTAGAATATTTCAGTTAACTATCACCTCTTTACTTCTAATTTAAACAGTGCATTAATCAGTGCCCAACCAGAGAAGTAGAAACTAGTACTTGTATTTAAATGAGGAAATTCAAGGGAGGATATCATTTACATAGGTAATTAACAAGTTGACAAGGGGCACCTGGGTGGCTCAGTCAGTCAGGTGGCCAACTCTTGCTTCGGCTCAGGTCATGATCTCAGGATCCTGGGATGGAGTCCCCTGTCGGGCTCTGCACTCAGCTGGGAGTCTGCTTGTCTCCCGCCTTCTCTGCCCTCCCTCCTTCTTGCACTTTCTCTCTCTGTCTCTCTCTCAAAATAAATAAATAAATAAATAATCTTAAAAAAAAGTTGACAGGCTAAAGAGAAAGAGGCCATGTTATCAGAGCCCAGAGGAATCAGGATGGTCCTGATACAAAAGGTGGATCATCGTGGAGGAGAAGCAGCCAGTGCTGAGCTGCGCCTAAGGCCTAGAGAAGAGAAAGTACCCTGGTTTCTCCCTTTCTATCTCCCACCAATGCCTCCTCTTGGTTGACCCCAATGTAAAAAAACAAAACAACAACAACAGCAGCAAATAAATAAAATAAAACAGCCTGGGAAACAGCCCAGAGGGTCAACAACTTGTGATAAGGGGCAGAGCAGAGAAAGAGGAAAACTGACCCTAAGGGTAACATGTCTGGACTGGTACAAAAGGAAAAGGTGAGAGGGTAACCACAAAGAAGTATATTGACGCGGACTCTAAACTCCACGAGGCTTGGGAAACCACATACTCCTTATGTATATACATCTCCCTGGACCAACATTCAGGGGTCGCTCAGTAAATAAGTGCTAACTAAATGTGGTAGGCAGGAGTGCCGCTAAGGATTCTCACCCAACACATCAGCTTCACGTTCTCCCTCTTCCATTTTCTTGCCTTTCCTTCCTCCTCCCCCCCGCCCCCCCTTTCACCACCACTACACAGCTATTCAGCTGAGCCATACTTGTAGTGAAACCAAAAATACTGGTTCTCTGGGGCACTGGCTCCCCCAAGAGTGGGGTGCTCAGCTTTCTGCCTCTATAGGGTCTCTTGATAAGTGTCAGTGATGGGGACAGAGGAGGAATATTGGAGGTGGACACAGGGAATTATCACAGGCAGGGTCTGTGGCTCCACTGCTCTGGCCTTTGCTCTGCTTGACTGACACTGGGCGATACGAGAGTGTGTTAATTTCTGACCTCCCTGGGCTGCCGACTTACGGTTCTGTGTTCCGGCTACCCAAACAACTCATCAAGCTCTCATGACCCATTCGTTTTCAGAGAGTTTCTCAAGTAGAACTACCGGATCCCAAGCAGTGCATTATTTTTGTTAAACAAGTAGCAACCAAACTTTATAAATTGTATTGTCTTAGCAATAAAATGTATTTGAGCTTACACTCTCGAAATATGTACATTTCAATAACTATTGTCTTGAGACGCACCACAGACTTAAAATGAGGATCACAACTAATAGCAGTGGATATCAATCCATGACACGGATAGTTCCGACCTAAAAATTTGGAATTTTATTAGCTAACTGCTTTTTCAGATCTGATTAGGTTAGCAAGATTTTATCTCATCTTTGGGTGCTGAGAGTCTATGCTAAGAGTAGAAGAATCAACTCTTCCTATGTATTCTATTTACTCATGCATTAGTACTATCTTCAAGTAGTAGCAGTATTTCAAGACACTTGTTCATTTGGCGAGGGTCATCTTAGTTAAAAGTAGAAAATATTTGCAACTCTACTTAATGGGGCGCAGGTATACACCAATGGGTCCTAAATCCAACAGTAAGTATCCTAACAAAAGACAGAAAAGGGACCCAGAGGGGTAGGCCATGTGAAGCTAGAGGCAGAGATTGGACTGATAGGTCACAAAGCCAAAGAATACCAAGGGTTATCAACAGCTACCAGAAGCTAAAAGAAAGGCACGGAAAATACTCATCTTCAGAATATCCAGAAGGAACCAATCCCGCCAACACCTTGATTTTTTTTTTTAAATTCTGGCCTATCGAACTAGGAGAGAATAAATTTCTGTTATTTTAAGTCATCAAGTTTGTGGTAATCAGTTACAGCAGACTTAGAAACTAATACAAGATCCTATTGTCTCTCTTTACAATTTAGTCTCTTGGAGGACACACCCTTCAGTACACACACTCCATAGCTTGTATATTTCCAAATCAAATTGTGAACTGGGTGCAGATTCTTTCTTACAAAACTCTTGGCTCCAAAGATAAGGCCAGGCATCTCCTTCAGTGACCTAGAACTTCCACTGAGAGTTAAGATGCTAGGAACCTTACGAGGCTAGTCTGCGCCAAGTTTAGAGCATAACCTGTGCGTCAGTGTGGATCAGTCTATAAACTGACCCAACAAAGACGCCCTCTCCTTCCTCTCTGCATAGGATATTCGTGTGAAGTCTTGGAACTAATACAGACATTTTGCTACCATGAGAGAAACCAGCCTAAGGATAAAAATGACACATGGATTAGAGAGAATAACATTAAAATAGAGTTGGCACCCTGATCTAACCACACCTGAAGTATACCTTGTAGTCTTCCCAATAACTAGAGCATAAGAACCTTTATTATTTAAGTCTGTTTGTACTAGACATTTTATCACTTGCCACTAAAAGTATCCTCGTTGGTGTACTCTCTTATCTTTCTCTTGTCCTCTCTGTTTCTTCTTCTTTTCTTTTCTCTTTTCTACTTATAAATTCAGCAGTTACTAAGTCATTGTTGAATTGTAGGCCTTTATGCTTCATGTTTTTTTTTTTTAAGAGTGTTAGTCCCATAGTTAGCCAGAATTTTCTTAGTATAAACATAACAAGATATGTTGTTTTCCATTTCCTCTTGCCAAATGATAGACTTTATGACGATCAAGGAAAGTAAAATAAAAAGATAGAATTGAGTTATAAATTGTTTATAGAAAAGTTAAAACGGAACAAAATTCTTCCATATTTATTCTGCTTTTTTCTCAGAAAGTTATAAAAACTGAGGTTTGGAACATCCTCCCCTAACACGGTGAATTTACAGCACGTGTTTATAGTGCACTTAACATAACAAAGCTATTTAAAAGGTACTGGGAGGAAAGGTTAGGTCAGGATTTAAATATTTCCATTCTGGGGAAGAAGTCACAGTCCTCCAGCTGGGTCCAGGAAGGGATGTAGCTCAACTTGCCTTTTGATTTTCTGTCGTTTTGCAATTGCTGTTTGACTATAACCTGTTATATTAGTGCGTTTGGGCTGCCTTGGCAAAATACTACATACTGGGTGATTTAAACAGCAGAAATGTTTTATCTCACGATTCTGGAAGTCCAAGATCAAGGGGCTGGTAGGGTTTGTCCCTGCTGAGACCTCTCTCCTTGGCTTGGGGATGATGACCTTCTCTGTCTTCACACGGCCTTTTCTCTTAGTATGTGCACTACAGACACCAGTCCTGTTGGATTCGGACCCTCCCCTTCTGTGCTCATGAATCGGAATTACCTCCTTTCAGGGCCTATCTCCAAGTACATTCACACTGGGGTTTAGGGCTTCAACATACGGATTTGGCGAAGGATGTACTTCAGCACATAACAGCCCTCTTGATTTTTGTTAACTACACCTCTTCGTCTTGAAGCCATACTATGTTTGCAATCCACCATACGCACCCCCCCACACTTACCTAAAAGGGAAAGGAGGAATTTTAAAACCTATTTATAAAAGAATATTAGCATTTACTGAGGGACACTGATGGTAAAAGATTCAGTCATAATGACCCTGCAAAAAGTTGCAGTCAGTCGGCATCCTATTTTGAGATAGCCATTATTTGTCTGGCTTGTTTATTCAGGCCCAGTTTGCCCCAGTCAATCAAACCACCCAGCACACACAAACAAGCTGCCCATAACAGATTAGACTAGTATCTACAGAACTCTATCACACCACATCTCTATGCCTGCCTCTCTACTTCAGGCCATGGGTTCCAAGTAGAACTACTCTACTCTAACAGCCTGTCCAAATCCTCCCCTTACCATACAACTCACACTGAGACCTACTTCGTCCCTAACCCTTCTACTATTCCAGGCCACACTGATCCTCTCCATCTTGGACCCCCATACCACCTGCACAATTACAGCTCAGTGTCTAATCCATCTTTGTCTGTTTTTTTGTTTTTTTGTTTTTTTTTAATGGGCCTGAATTGCTTTCTCTAATACACCATTCTGAGGGTCACCCATTCCTAAACTCATCACACCAGAAAAGGACCAAGCCCTCATGGCCCTGTGTGGGGAGCTAACTAAGAACTTGAAAATCTTGGGGTGTAGCCCCACTCTGGGACAGCAGCAGGCAAAAGGCCCAAATCCCTTCTTTGGGATTTCCCACTTCCAGATCCTTCCCCCTGTGGCTGTTCCCCAGACATTATGTAACTATACTGATTTACAGCCCAGATACTGTGTTCAAATCAATTTTCCCTCTTGGCACTGTAAATAATAAAGATTGAGAATTGAAAATGCTCCTATTAACCTAGGATCTAAACAAGCAGCTCTTCTAATTTAAACATTTCTATTTTATGGAACCAGACAAATATGCTTTATTAACAATATTATCTAGAGGACTTTAGATTCAGGTATATTTATTATACTTATAAAACCAGTCACCATTTTCATTTCCCACGGACATCAAGCTAAACTTTGTGTGAACTTTAACAATGAATGAAAATTGATTAAAATCACACATGCTGAATTATTTTTTTTTCCCAAGGATAGCTAACAATTTTCTAAATAAACTTGACCTTTTCACTTTCATTCATTTTAATATAAAGGTAAATGGAAATCACATTCAAACAAGTATATCAATCAGCTTGGGCAAGCCTGGAAGCAAATATATGTCTGTGAAAATGAAAAGTAATTCACTCTTTTTATTAAGATGTATTGAAAATCACAGTTGTGATCTAATGCGTGTTTAGTAGCTCTGTGCACCTAGTTATGATTTTCTGGGATTTTTTTGTTCTCTTGTTTTTATTTTTTAATGGTTTATCTGTTTGTTTTTCCAGAATGAGGAGCATACCTCCTAAGGAGAAAGACATTTAGATATGCTTTTTAGGAGGGCAGAATAATTATTTAATGTAAAACCTCCATATCAATAAAATCATCTAACTCCAATAATCAGCTTACTACTTAGCATTTTTTTTAAAGTGATTTTACATGGATGATTCACTCCAACCTCCAGAAGGAGCTCATCTCTCTGCCACCCCCCTTCCCACCCTACTCAGCCCGGTGCGGAGAGATCTGAATTAGCTCAAAGACAATATGGGCCCCAAATTGGTCAAGGAACAAAGGTCATGGAGATTGTGGTAAAAAGAACACAGAGAGAAAGACTTTGTCGTCTTTGCAAAATATCTTCCAGGGGCTTCCTCTGTATTTACTTTTTTCCTTTCAATCCATGCACCTTGTTGGCCTGGGGCTGCCACTTATCTTGGGGATACATCCTGCTATTAGGAAAGAAGAGGAATCCTGGTTGGGACCAAGGAGGTAAGGGATGAGTCAGTCTTCTTAGGTCTCTTCCATGCCAGAAGAGGTCCTGTGACTCACATGTCAGCAGGCCACACCATCAACGTTTACTGTGACAAGGAAATGTAAAGCCATGGCTCCAGCTAACAATAAAATGGATATTTGTCCTGAGGGAGAAGGAGCCAAGCATAGAAAGAAACAGGGTAGGATTTCAACATTTCAAGATCAGGGTCAAACATCTTCAACTAGATAATAATGCCTACTTTACTATTTTCTATGCTGAGGCTCAGAGAAGTTAAATGACTTCTCCAGTATCACATAATAAAATAACTGTCATCTCAGAAAAGAGCACGAGTCTTGATTATTCCTGCAGGGTACTTTCCAGGGTGCCTCACAGCAACCTTGAAGCTGTGATGAGACCTTCTCGAATCTACAGTTTTCTCTCTCATCTGTGATATCCTCAGGTATCTGTGTCCTATCTGCAGGGCCACCTCCAGATAGTGATGACGCCTACTGCCACTGGACCAGGAAGATGCTGGGAACAGAGGGCATTCACTGTGATTCTTTCCTGACACCATGAAGTGGCTCACATTTCATCTTGCTGAAAGACCTTCCCACATCGTCTTAACCTATCAAAGCCTTTCCTCACTTCTAAACTTGCGTCCTCTGTCATGGTTTCCCCGACCTTGTTCTCATAGTTGGAATGATGCTGGACTGGTCCGGTACATTTTCACTGAATAACTACCAATGACCACAAATTGGGTGAAGTTCTGAGAACAAAATACAACATTATATGATTCTTACTTACCCTCAAGTAACTTATAGACTAGTGGGGTTGACTGACAAGGTGATGGTTACATTACACCAGAGTGAAGTCTCTCATAGACGTTCAGAGGAGGGGCTTCCTCAAAAGGAGTGAGGCATGAGCTCAAATCCCCCTCCCCCAAGTGCCTGTATTTATAACTATTCAACCAATAGAAAAATTAACCACCTTCTATCCCAAGATAGCTCTCTAGGCTTTTGCTAAATTGCTATTTAAATTTTTCATTGGTATTTAACTTTTCACATTATTTTCTTAAATGACCTCAAATAGTCATTCCGACTCTTAGATTTTATAGTACTGGATTTTACCATCTTGGCAGTGCTAAAATTCCCATAAGGCAGAGACTTCTTTCTGTAACTTCCTCAACTTTCCAGACACACACACAGAAACAATTCCTAGGATATAGCTAGCACTCTATTTTCATGGGTTTTTACTGAAAAACGCATGCATGCACGCAGGAGTTGAGAACACTACTATTTAAGAGTGGCTCTACAATGACAGATAATGCTTTTTTGGCATTTTTAAAAAATCTTTTCTAAATCTGAGTTTCCCACATTTAAAATTAGAGTAGTAATTCCTACATTGCAGGATTGTTGTAAACTTTTTTTTTTTTTTTAATTTCATAGTAAAATATCTAGTGCTCTGCCTGGTACACAGAGACCCTTAACCCATGATCTGTAACTGATCTCAAGGTTTTACCTGTAGTTAGATAGACCTGAATTCAAACCCTGTCTCCTCTAGCTACAGAGAATATGATAGCAGGCAAATTAAATACTCTCTCTAAACCTAAACATTCTCATTGATAAAATGGAAACAATAATGATAGGATCTACCTCCTGAGGTTTTTGTAAAGATAAAAAGAAATAATGTTTGTAGAGCACTTAGCAAAGTGCCCAACATATAGACAGCATTCAACAAATAACTTTTAAGATTCTTATCTTTTATCTAGATTTAGGGACATAATACATGAATTCCCAAGATCATAAATGGAATCACATCATTTACCCAAAGATCTATTTTTGCCACATTGTCCTGAAGGTACCCAAGTCATACTGAAGAATGAGAAAAAACTCTTTCAAGTTGCCAATAATAACATCACACCATAACAAAGCCCCCACACATTCTCGACAGCTGCTTCACTGACACGTCAACCTACCAATGGTTGTGTGTTCACTAAACAAGGGGTTAACAAACTACAAAGGCTAATGTAAAGATGAATAGGAAAGAGACAAAGCCTGTGTTTTAATTTTTCATGGTCTCACTAGGGAGTGAAACATACAAACAGAATACTGATGTAGTGGAGTACGTACTTACTGTTACGGGGTGCTTAGGGTACAGATGAGACAGATCAACTCTTCACATACAGCAAAAAAGAAAAACTACACTGGAGAGGTTGCTCTTGAAGTTAGTCTTGAAGGCAGAATGAGGGTTTACCAGGAGAAGAGGTAGAAGAGGAAGTGACATGTTTACAGAACCCGAGACCATGAAATGGCCCATGAAGGCCAAGGGAAAGGTTGGAATTGTTTTTGTATTGGAGGTACGGATGGAAGCTGGGAAGACACTAGAAGAGAAGAAATAACCAGCTTATCTAGGAACTCCTCCTAAATTTCAGAGATTCTGGATATTTTGGAATTACAATTTTTTTTTTCAATTTCCAGTGAATGTTATGCACCCTCTCTTTGGGAAAACACACACATGCACATGTTTCTATAAAATATCTTGAGTGCTGGAAAAAGTGGGAAGTATAGTCTACAGCCAGGAAAAAAAAAAATTACTCTTAGTCTATCAGACAAGCACTTGGAGCCTCAATGGGATGAAACAGTCATGGGTGTGGTGGCTGGTTCTTCGACATCAATTGTTTTTGTTTCTTTTATCCTGGAGGCTTGCCCAGTTTTCATTTCAACAGCTACAACTCCTTCATATCACATAAAAATGCTTTGAGAGAAACTGACTCAATCTTTAGGGTCTGGGGGTAGGACATGTGGCCCAACTTTAAGATAATCATCAAAATCCCACCATTTGGCCACAGTTATTGATTCAGGGGAGGATGTGAGACACATGTTTGACCAAGCGATTTACCGAAAAGGTTTGCTGAAGGCGTCTGGAAAATAAGCATCCTGGCTTTTCTGGGAGGGCTTCCAGAAGCAAATTGCACAATTTCTCTCTTTTCATCTATATGGTTAAGGACATAGTATCTCCAGGGGTTAGTGCCAGCCATACTCTGTGACCGTGATGGGGAGCCAGGCTTTAGAATTAAGCTGGTACCATGGGAGGCAGAATGAAGAGGTGGAAAGAAACACAGCTTTTACTGATACTTTTGAGTCACAGAATCAATACATCCCTGATGCCCACCTACCACTGGGCCCTTTTTATGGTAGCCACTAAGTCTCTTATGTGGTTAAATGAAACTGAATTAGATTTTGATTACTGGTATCCAACAGTATCCTAAATAATACATTGCAAAAAAAAATAGATATATACTCTTCTACTTGTCCATACAGAACCAACACAGTGAGTGCCTCCTTTGCACTCTGTCTTGTCCTTCTCCCTCTTGGGAGACACACACACACACACACACACTCTGCCCACACTGCATGATCTCAACTCTCAGTACTTAATTACATTTGCCTTGATGGAGTTGGGAGCGTGTTAGGAGGACTTTATGTCCTGCATTTACTCAGTTGTTTCATTTGTTTACCTTAATAAACAAATCCTCCTCGTAATACTAATGTCCTCTTAAAACAAAACTCTATAAACTTGCAACTAGTAGGTAAATAAGTCCTAGAGATTTATCCACTATATAGTGATTATAGTCAACCATACTGCATTATAAACTTCGAAGTTGCTAAGAGACTAGATCCTAATTGTTCTCAACACACACAAATAATAATTGCTTGACATGGTAAGAGTGTTAGCTAACACTACTGTAGCAATCATATTGCAATATGTAAGTGTATCAAACCAACACATTGCATACCTCAAATCTACCCAGTCTTATATGTCAATTATATCTCCAGTAACACACACACACACACACACACACACACACACACACACACTTCTAGGATTTACAATGTTAATAATCTCTGCCTCCTTGCTTACCCACCAAAGACTGCAAAGGTTTTCTTCTTCATGCTTAGATATCAACCAAGAACCCCAGAGGAAGGTAAAAACATTCTCTCGTAGGGTTATGGGGATGGGGAGAAAAACATTCTACCATAGTAGTGTTTGCAATGTTTTCGAAGAGTCCCCAGCATGCCATGGAACTTGTAAGAATCCACAAGTTCAAGCTAAAAATACTTGCATTACATGTTGGGGAGCTACCGAAGGAGTTTAAGGACAGATACAAGAGTCATATTTGTGTTTTTCAAAGATCACCATGGGGGAATGTTGCTAATATATGGCCAAGTAGAAACCTCTCACATCAGACATTTTATTTTTATGCCTGGGAATTAACTTATCATATTTTGTCCTTGTGAAAGATTTATCTCTCCTCCCTTCCACTCTCTTTCTCTCTCTTTCTCCTTCGTCCTTCTTCCTATACCTTGGCTCATTCCTTCATAGTACCACCAATATGTACAGAGAAAGAAGGTTCTTCTGAGTTTGACTACCTCTGTGAGACAATTCTGTAGGGTGTTTTAGATTTATTGCCACTTAATGGTTTGTACTTTTATCTCCTACTTAGAAGAGTAATAGGATCACAGTACTAAAGTGGATCATAAGGTCCAGCTTATCTACTTATTTAAAAAATGACAAGCTATTTGTCTACAAAGAAGCATAACGTCTGGCAAGGAAGAGCTGGGATTACTGAACACATTATGAGAGCATTTAAATATAGCAATTGCCTTTTCCTGACCAATGGAACTTATATTTTATGACAGTTTAACATTAAATTATAAACATAAGATAATAATTAAAAAATTTAGCATGTAAGGGACAATTATCACCTTGGAACGCATTCCTGACTTATGCAAACAGTTTTCAGAATATGTTAGGACCCTCTTGTTTTCATTCATTTCAATGCACCAAGCTCTTCTTTCCAAGTACATGCTGGAAACATGCAAAAGCTGGGTATGCAGTTACCCTTGATTTCTGGAATTCATTCAGATCATAGGTCTCTCTGAATGGCCTTGATCTCAACTCTCCAAATTCACCCCTCCCCCTTTTCTAGGATCTCTTGACTGAGTTTCATTCTCCTGACTTAGAGTTCATCAAGTCTTCTATAGGGGCTGCTCCTTTCTGACTTCATCTGTCGTGAGTATAGAAGTACCACCTGGTCTCTCCATCTCCCTGTATTATTTACTGCTTTATAATAAACCATATCAGAAGTTATCAGTGAAAAATACAAACATTTATACTGCATACTTTCTGAGGTCAGGCATCTGGAAGAAGCTCGCCTGGGTGATTCTGGCTTCGAGTCTCTCACGAGGGTGCGGTTAGGGTGTTGGGTGCAGCTACCATCATCTGAAGGCTTGGCTGGGGCTGAAGGGTCCACTTCTAAGGAGGTTCGCTCACAGAGCTCTTGGCACAAGACCGTAGTTCTGTTCCAGATGGGCTTCTTTGTATGATACAGTAGCTGGCTTCTCTCAGAGAGAGCAATGAGGGATTAAGAGAGGGGGTGTAGGGATGGGGGCTGGGGAGCAGCAATGTTTCTTAAACGTAATCTTGGAAGTAACATACTATCACTTCTGTCACTCTTTTGGCTACACAGACCAACTTTAATTCAAGACTTTAACACAGAGACTAATTTAATATAATAATACATACAAAAGGGGAATATATGGAAATATGGTCACCAGTAAATGGGGATCATCAAGTGCCTTCTGCCAAGTGTGACAACCATATACCCTCAGTAGGTTCAGAAGTCCTACCACACAGGGCCACGCATCCCTGACCCAATTCCCATCACCCTGTGAGAGAGGGGGGATAGAAATCTCGCAGGTATTTTTCTTCCAAATATACCAAAATATACATGAAGAATGTGCCCATATTTTTTGAAAACCATGGCGGATTTGAATAAAAAAAATAAATCTTCACAAGACAAAATTGTGAATTTTCAATTTCGTTAGAGCGGTCGATAAAAAGCAGAGTTGTAATTAGGAAGTCATCTGAATTATAATCTGAATGACACATCTAAAATGCACTTAAAAATGTGAGATGATCTGTTCTTGAAATATGACATAAAGAATGACTAAATTCTTTCTTTCTCTATTTTGGTGTTTTCCAACTTTGCAATAATACATTTTTGTAATAAAATTAAATAAATATAAATAAAAGGCTAAGTGGATAATGGGGCTTTGTCTGAACTGTAAATATACTATCATTAGGCCTGTATTCTAAGAAAATTTTCTAGTATCCAGAATTGCTAACTATAAGATATATAAACAGTGGGGGGGGGGAAGAACAGTGAAGTACAGTATCTTAAAAAAATAATGAAAGTTTAAACCTAGAAGATGAAAGACATTAAAAAAAAAAGAATTCATTAATTGGTTATCCAGAAAAGAAAGTAGAGAATCCCATAAATGTGCATTAATAGAAAGAGGAGGCAGTCTGACATCGTCTAAGCTAAGTACTCAAGCCGACTAAGGCTTTGTGAAACCGTTAACAAAGCTTTGAAAAGATGCCTAACACCATCATGTTAGACTGAACTCATAAAGGAATAGTGATACAATCTTCAAGGAAGGAAAAAGGCTCAGATGTCAACAGAGGGCCCACATCCAGGCTAAGGTGAGAGGTTTTTACTGAATTTAGAACCTAGAACATTCAGAACTTTGCACAGAATAAGGTAAAAGTCTATAATTATTGCTTATTTGCTTAGTTTCATTTCTCAGGAAAAACACCCAGTTTTGCTAGAGGAAGATTTGGTGGACCCCTGGGCACCATCAGAACTGGTGAAGCCGAATGGTAACTGTGAGTGTTTTATATCTTTCATTAGGCTTATGGTGATTATGTTAATGATTAAGAGCAGAGTCACAAAGTGTAACTCACTCTGCTGGGATATAATTGAATACTTCAGAAGCACATTACACCTATCCTCATGTTGAAAATGTCCTGATTTTTATTTCAGTATGAAATCCAGACGTCCCTACATAGGATATGATCTTCCGGGAAAGGACATTTATAAGAATCTGAAATATGATAGAACATAAAATACATGATATATGAAGTCAACTATACAAATGGTGAAACAAGACACAGTGAAATTATAATATCTAAATAATAATAACAATTTAAAACCAACCCAAAATCTATAAGATAGTACTATATTTCTATCTATAAAATAAAAGTATATTTCCAAGAGACCTACGACCACCTCTCCTGAAGGGGGAGGAATGTGACTTCCAGCTGATAGAGCGAAGAGGGATACTAAGGTTGAACTTCCTGAAAAATAATTGCTGATTCACTTCTACTAGTCTCTTTAAAGTCTTAATTATAATATGAGCTCTTCTACCTCCATAACTTACCATAAAATTACTTAGATTATTTTATTTCTCCTAACTAATCTTGTTATCTTTCCCTTTTCTGATGCATTAGATTCCTTTGTTGATCAATGTCTTCAACTCAGCCCCACTCAGTTGAGCAGTTACAGCTATGCACCAAAGAGTCTCTACTAGGGCTGACTAGTTTAGGCCTAGTAAGGCAGCTTGGAAGTGTCATCTCTGGTGTCTTTTCTGCACATCAGCTATAACCCAGAGATTCTATCAATGCAAAGGCAGCTCAAATATATTCACTTGAAAGAGACCTCAACCAAGGATCCAACCCTTTACGTGACGAGGTGGTTGGGGAAGATGGAGCATGCTACTTTCATACTGCTATTCTAGATAACTTTCGTTTTGTCAACAGCTCCCATAATTAAAAAAAAGCACGAATGCCATTTTCTGAGTTCCAACAATGTGGCACACATCTCTACACATGCCTGACCTCCATTATATTACTTGATCTTAAAAGTCACTGAGCTATTAGTAGGACCATTTATTTTTCTTTTCCTGAAGAAATTAATGTTCATAAAT
Organism: Ursus maritimus; assembly: GCF_017311325.1. NCBI lineage: Eukaryota > Metazoa > Chordata > Mammalia > Carnivora > Ursidae > Ursus > Ursus maritimus. Next base: position 94,655,900 of record NW_024423343.1, on the reverse strand, counting down.
AAATAACATACTAAATATATAACCCAAACCCAAGCTTGCCACCTCCAGAGTTCATTCTTCCCTCATGACACCATGCGGCTTTTTCAAACCAGATAGCTTTGCCTTTCCTTTGATGAATTTTTTGAGTCACCTCTTCAACTTGGCTTATGGTACACGCATGCGCACACACACACACACACACACACACACACACACACTGCTTATTAGTTAGCTAAGCATCATTTTTTTTAGTACCTGTTATTTGATTCTTTGCCAACCAACCACAAAACAAACCTTTTGACTGAATTTTTCATATTGCATCTAGTTTGCTAAATGATAAGGGACATGTAGTAATAAGATAATATCCCAGAGGACATTTTCACATTTTACTCGCTGTTTCTCTTTTAAAATTTCCATCGTTAAAAGCACCAAACAGCCATAGGCTCTAGATATAACAGCTTCGGCTGCAAATAAAAGAACTATCTTTATGGATGGAAGGTGAGAAAAAGACTATTACATCAGTCTCTCAGCTACTCTCCCACAGAACACTGTAGTATGTTCAAACAAATTAATACACTGGTCTTTTAAAAGTGCTAAGATTTTCCATATCTGGATTTCAGATCATTTTAGAGGCAAGCATTAGTTTATTCTTTCTCTTCTCCTAATTTTTCATATGGACAAATTTGGCCACAGAAGAGATAATGAATTGGCAGAGGGTCAGGAGCAAGACGTAGATGGAAAATGGGCACATATTGTAGGATGCTGATTTCAGGGCTTCTCGCTTGCATTTCTCCTAATGGAAGCACAGCCAGCCTATTACACTTGTATTTTATGGTTCACTGAACAGCCGCAATAACAAATTTTAAATACCTATCAAATGTCATAAAATGTCATTTAATATTGTTCTTGGTTTGTAAAGGGAAAATGAAAACTGATAAAGTTCATGTATATTTTGTGCTGGTTCAATACCCTAGATACCATACTATGAGACTTTCAACAAATATGCAGTCAATTGTAGTATTACCGTAATATTAAATAAGAGTGTGCTACATTTTTTCAAGAGAAAGCAGTCATATTAAAAGGGGTTCTTTTAACGATGCTCTAAACAGTATCTCTGGCTGCAACACAGAATAGGTTCAGTTGATAATAAAAATTGCCTTTGAACAGAGTACTCTAAATTTTTACAAGACTCCAATTCTCCTGTACAATTATGGAATTTGAAATGTAATTCTCCGTGGAACCATAAAAGAATTAGACCAGAGAAACGCTGTTAAGAATAAGGCAAGATAAAAAGGAACTGCTTCAGAGATCCTTTTTATTTTGCTATTTCTTGGTGTCATGTTGTATTCCAAGTCACCATGTGGTTATGGAAAAAGACAATGAAAAAATCCACTTAAGGCAATTGAACATTTCTAAAATGTTGACTCGGGGATTTTTTTCCCCCTCTTGATAATTAGATATTAATTCACTATGGTCAGCTGTCTATGAAATACACAAAGAATCTCCAGAGGGATGGGTGATCAGACAACATATGACTGTTTACCAAATGTTCATTATGGACCCCGCACTGGTAGGCACTATGGGTGATACCAATCACATGTAAACTAGTCCAAAGAACTGAGAATTGCTAATTCAAGTTGATTTCAATCTCTGTTTCATATCCAGCTAATCACTTAGTCTCATGAATTCTACCTCCTTAATAATCTCTCAAATCTGCCCATTCTAACAACATCTCCAATACCATTATTAAGAACTATCAAAGTAAGTTCCTAACTACAAGTCTCCCATCTTGTCCACTTTAATTCATCCTGAGTAGTATTTGGAAATAGTGCTGTGATGATACCATCCCTGTACTTCTAACTATCCCAGAGTATTTATAGTTAAGTCATGCTAAAACCCCAGCCCATCAGCATGATAATTCATGGTCCTCCATGAGCTGACCCTTACACCTTTCTAGCTTAGGGTTTTTACTCCTTCTCCAAATATTTCATCCAAATTAAACATCGTGTAGATTCCTGAGCCAGAAGCCATTCTCTTTCCATGTCCCAAATCCCTTTCTATATGTTTCCTCTTCCTAGGGCACAACTCCCCTCACCTCTTGTCTGGCTTACTCTACTAGTCTGTTGATGCAGTTCAGGAATCACATCTTTCATTGTGACTTTTCTCACCCTCTCTTCTCCTATGGCTTAGGTCCTTTTTTTTTTTTTAACATTTATTTATATATTTTAGAGAGGGGTGGGGGGAGAGAGAGAGAGAGAATGACAAGTGGGGGGAGGGGCAGAGGGAGAGGGAGAAAATCTCAAGCAGACTACCCACTGAGCACAGAGCCCATGGCAGGGCTTTATCTCAAGACCCATGAGATCATGACCTGAGCCGTAACCAAGATGCTTAACTGACTGAAACACCCAGGTGCCCCTAGATCCCTTTTCTATATAAACTCTTAGCTTAGGTACTTATGTCTGATACTGTACTTACATGGTTAGGCTGTCTTTCATGAGACATCTGCTAGACCTTTAAAGATGAAGATCATATTTTAGATTCTTGACCTACACTGAATCTGGTACCTGGCTGTCAATTCAACAAAGGAATGCTTATGGGATAAATAAATGAATAACCTCAAGATAGAAAGAACATATATTAATCCAACCTAATTTGCAAATTTCCCATTTTTATTCTTCACTGCAAACTATACCCAATGGGATAGTTGGTCTCTGATTCCACAGTGTTGATTTCTAACATTTTAAAACTAAATGCTACGTTTCAACTATTAATCATATATGTAACAATTCTGTGCTTCATCAACTATAAGACTGAGTATAAGACACCATAAACAGTAAGACATGTTCCCTTCACAAAGATATTAAAATGTGGGGGGTGGGGAGAGTGTGTGTCTTAAATCAATGAAAGAAAATTTCTTGAGGTCTTTCCATGTGCTTGGCCCTGTGCTGTATTTTATATTTATAATTCCTTTAATCCTCACAACAGTCCTATGAGGAGGGCACTTTTATTATTTTCATTTTAAAATGTAATAAGCTGAGTTCAAAGACATTTAGGTAATTTTCCCAAGGTTACACACATTGTAAGTGGCAATGGTAGGATTTAAGTCTCTTACTCCAAAATGTATGTTCTACTGTCTGAAACATTCTTGATAGTCCTTTATTTGACTCAGCACTAAGAGGAAAACAAAACACACACACACACACACACACACACACACACACACACACACACACACATTACTAACTCTTATTCTAGAATATGGTTTCTGGGATCCATCATACACAGACACACACATAGAAACACAAATACACAGAAAATTCCTAAACGATGTGGACGACACCTTTCTTTAAATGTTATCTCTTATGCAGTAAAATCAGTTTTGAATGTAAATTATAATATACCTCTGGGAAAAGTAGACAACTCAGGAATTTAACAAAACAAACAAACAAAAACAGGGTTGAACGGCCTGGACTGTTAATGACATCCCACATTTAAGGGCAGATGCCTCCAAACAAGTGTCGTCTTATTACAAAAATGTTATAGAAATATTTTACATTTTAATATGACAATAGAAAATAAGTCTACCAATATACTGAAGTGTAAATAATGCAAAAAAAAATTGAAATTTCATCATGCTGCAGGAGAACTGACCCAATAAGATGTTGAAATCAATATCATGGATTATGAAACTAATTTAACTCGTCCTGCTAATTATTAAAGGGTTCCAACGTGATCCAGGACCCCAACATTGGAAAAAATGGACACCGGAATAGTTTTTGTCCTTTCTGATTGTTCACTGTTCCCCACTCCTCTATCAACACATATACACACGGCCATACATACACACATTTTCCACATCCAATTACTGTTGTCCATGTCTTCGTGTCAATTCGCTGGAAAACTACTGATGAAGGTAAATTTTGTCTAATTCATTTCTCTTTTATCAAGGTCCCCAGATATTTGATGTTACTGCGCTGTACCCAGCCAACCAGGACTTCCTCATGCCTCCCCTACCCCAAAGCCTGCTCTCTACCCCAAGGCACTATACAATTGATTCACTCAGAGTTTCTCACAGCTGCTCTCTACTAGAGATAATTAGATGATCTAAATCAAACACAGATATTCTGGGCTGATAATATTTCAATAAAACATTCCTTTCAGTCACTGTTTTTATTTTTAACCAAGGATAAAGCTGTCCCAAGTCAAAATTAGAAGGAAAATAAATTTCATCTTAGAAACTTCCAAAAATACAAGATCTGACCCTTTATTCCTGGGCAGTAGAACCTCTTTTCCCTTCTCATCAAAAAACATAAATTACTTTCTTCACCTCCCTAGAACTTTTTCATACCTGTATCTTATATACACACATATTTTAGCAAACCAACCAGGATAAGACAACAGCTGAGTTGATGCCTACAGCTTTTTCAGCAAAGATACGGCTGGGTTTAATTTACCAAAATATGTTCTTGATGAGCCAGTAGCACCATCCAGGTTTCTGATGTAGCCAAGAAGACACAGAGATAGATATACTCCTATGATTCTATTTATTTACTGTTGTTGAAAATGGTAACTATTAATATAGCATCCTTTATTAAACACCCCAGACATTACTTCTCTCAGGAACTCTACGTAATTCCTCCTTTCCGACTCATGGCACCCTGTGCCCTTCTCTGTCATGGGTCTTGTATTCCTATATGTGCTTATCAGTTCACCTGGATTGTGGATTCTTCACACACAGAGACTAGAGCGTGTTTACTTCTGTATGCCCAGAATACAAGAGAAGCTCATCATAGGCCTCCTTTTCCACCAGCTTTCCACACTAATCCAGCCATTTAGCCCAGCGATTCTCAAGCAGAAGGGGAAAAAACGATTTCTTAGCGCCAAGAATCTTCTGGGAGGTTTTTCCAACCAAGCACAGGCTTGATGTTTTTGTCATATTTCCTGCAAGAGGGTATGGCCTTCACCTCTTTGGATAAATCACTACTGTCTGAGTCACTGCACAGGGCAGCGGAAAGGAGTATGTTCTAATCCTTAGGTGCATCTAAGTAGGAAAAATAGAGGAGAATCATTGCTCTCATTCTGTAGAATCACGCGTAGGTCTTTTAATGCACTGTGCCTCTGGGACTTTCCCCTTGCTGGACTCCACCCTCTTATCCACTTGACTAATTCCTACTGGCCCTTCACATTGTACGTCAATTATCACCTTTAACATGAAGACTTCTAAGCTCTCCTTTCACTTATTGACAAAGATTTCTCAGCATTCCACCAGTGCCTGTGTGTATAGCCATCACGACACATTATCTGTTTACTCATTTATTCATTTCATTCTCTGTCCCACCCACTAAATTATAAGCATCTTGAGTGAGTACCATGTTTTTAATATTTCTATCACAATGCCCTATCATAGTAATAGGCAAATAATATGTATACAATAAATGATTCCTGATACATGAATAATGGAGTGAGTTAAATTCAATCTTAAACTGGGTACTATAGAAAAAAATATAGAACTGCATAACATGTTCCTCCCTTTGATTTCTTTTAGGTGATATGACTCACACATAAGAACAGACAGTGGCATAAGATACTGTATGATGAAGTGCTAGATTTCTCATCTCTGGATGTTCAAGTGGAGAAAAAAAAATTTAAACAGAATTAGAAGAAAATATTTTATTATAGAAGAAATTGCCAAAAAGAAAAAAAGAAAAAATGCCTTAACTAGAATATGAAGTTTTGACAGATTAGAATAAATAGACAGGACAAGAAAAGACATTCTGTGAAGATGAAAGACTGCATATTTCCAGGTGTTTGTAGGAATGGCTTAATATCTGGGCTATAGAGGCCATGCCAAAAAAAAAAAAAAAAAGTACACATTTGGGACATGGCAGCAGTCAGAGAAATGGGGGAGGTCTGATCCCTCATTATTACTTCCTGGCATGTAAAAGAGATTATTGTTCCTTTAACTGAAATTCCCAGTTCTCAAGAATTCCTACTGGGGCCAGGTTAATTTTCAATTCTGCCTTAGTACCCAACCTAGGATTCTGAGGCAGGGGCTGGATTGAATCTTTTAAAATGTGTTCTATCAGACTGGACAAAACCTACTCAAGATAAAATTTTCAAAGTCAGGGTTCAGATTTAAAGATTATAACTGAACAAGAATACTGCCTTTGGTTTTTAAATAAAGAAGATATGCCTAAATAAAAGTACCCAAATAGAGTAGACAATTTGGTTAATTAAGTCATTAAATTACCAAAGAAATCCAACTTGTTTCAAAGACAGACCTGTTAATATTTAACTTCTAAGGCAAAGACTACCTCCTGTGACCATACCAGAAAAGGACTGCCTGAGAAGTATGGTTCCCAGTTCCCAGGTAGGCCTTCCTCAAGTTCCCCCCAGGTGCTGCTAGAAAGAATAATCTTCAGGAGAAGTACCATAAAGGGGAAGAGAAACCAGAAAAGATGCCCAGGCAATCACACAATTGGAAGGGCTTGAGCTAGCCAATGGCTCCTCCTCACTGTCCTTGTCCACAGTATATAATACTTCCCTCAACTGGGGACAGATGTGTGGAGATCCCCATTTCCCTTTCCTACATGGGAATCTTGATTCATGTTTTATTGTTTACTCACCAGCATTATGTAATAGGTATCTGAGGAATGGTTAAATATATAGATTTGGCTCGTATATTGTAAGATAATGACTGCCAAATCTATACATTATTAAAAGAATGTACATCACAAAGAGATTCTACACTCAGGACCCTAAACTTAGTAGTTGGACATAATTTCAAGGTCTCTATACCTTGAAAGACAGAATGCATATGTGATATATGAATTATATCAGATAGGGAAAATTTGGAATTTTTTTTGGGGGGAGGGGGTTGTATATTGGATAAACAAGTACTTGACCCCAGTAGGTACAGCCTTTCCCTGCCCATGCCCTTCTACCACACAGGAAGGCATGGGACTCAAGATGAAGTAAATCAAGGCCCCAACGCTATTAATCTAACTCATGTTAGACACAAGACTCATGCTGGGCCAATCAGATATATCACCTTAGATTTTCTAAGGGGTCTAAGAGGGTAAATGCTATCTCTTGGAGTCATGGAGAGTGAGAATTAATAGTAACTTAGAAACAGAGATAAGAAATAAAGAGGAGATGGGGGCGCCTGGAAGGCTCAGTCCTTAAGCCTCTGCCTTTGGTCCAGGGTGTGATTCCAGGGACCTGTGGGCTCTGTGCTCTGCTGGGAGCCTGCTTCTTCCTCTCCCACTCCCCCGGCTTGTGTTCCCTCTCTTGCTGGCTGTCTCTCTCTCTCTGTTAAATAAATAAATGAAATCTTAAAAAAAAAAAAAAAAAAGAAAGAAAAAAGAAAGAAAGAAAGAAAGAAAAGAAAAGAAAAGAAAAGAAAAGAGAAAAGAAAGAAGTAAATCCTTGGGTTATGATGTCCTCATTTTTAGTTCTTTAAATCTATAAGTCTATCCTTGTGTTGGCACTCTTTTCTGTGATTTTGTGAGGTACCATAGACTGTTACCAGCAAATTACTATTTTCTTTTTTTGGTCTGCTAGTCATTGCTGCTTAAAGAAGTCCAAACAATAGAGAACATTACATGTGTATCTCAATCCTTCTGACCTTTTAAAGTAACTTTTATTATTTTTGTCTGCAAAACAGATAAGGAATCTGATACTCAGTAAAGTCAGGTAATTTTCCAAAGTCACTTGGCTCAGCAGTTTTAGAACTGATAAGTAACCTTTATAATTCTTTGTATTTTTGTGGTGTCACTTGTTACTTCTCTCTCATTTCTGATTTTATTTATTTGGGTTCTTTCTTTCTTTTTTTTTTTTTTTTTCTTGATGAGTCTGGTTAACGGTTTGTCAATTTTACTTATTTTTTCAAAGAACCAGTTCTTGATATCTGATGTTTTCTATTCTTTTTTAAGTCTCTTTTGTCATTTATTTCTGCTCTGATCTTCTCTTTCCTTCTACTCACCTTAGGCTTTTTTTCTCTAGTTCCTTTAAATGTAAGTTTAGATTGTAATTTGAGCTTTTTCTTGTTTCTTGAGGTAGGCCTGTATTGCCATATATTTCCCTCCTAGAATTGCTTTCACTGTGTCCCAAAGATTTTGGACCATCTGTTGTGGGGTTTTCGTTGTTGTTGTTGTTTTGTCTCTCTGTATTTTTGTATTTCTTCTTTGAGAAGTAAGGTCTGAGACTATGCTTTGAGGGCATGTTTTTTTCCCTGCACATCCTTGTCTTCTGAAGATGAAAAGGAGATGTTGCAGTAGAAAAGGAGAGCAGGGTACATTTATTCTGGGCGGGAAGAGGTGTGTTCATGTCCTATCCCGGGAACTGTAAATAGCACTCAAAGAAGAAGATGGAGTGTACTGGGAGAGGTGGCTGCTAGAGTCAAAGAGGGAGACAACACGAAAGAACATAAGTAAGGGAAAAACAGGCTACATTTACACATTAGAAAAACAAGCTTGGCAGCAGTGGGGATAATGCACTGGAAGAAGGCTACAGCATAAACAAGACCAGACAGGGGACTTCTATGTTCATGTGGACAAATAATGATGGAGTCTAAACTTAAGTGATTGATGGAAAGGACAGAGCCATAGTCAGTAAACTAATTAGGCAGAATAATTGGATATAAGAAGTCAAAGAAGAAGAAACAAATCAGAAGAGATTTCAGTACGCTTCTTTGAGCAACCGTGTATTGAATGGTAACATTCACTGAACATGGGAATATAGGAATGATGGCTAATTGGGTAAAGAAAGGGCAAGTTCGATTTTGCGTCTCTGAATATAGAATATCAAATGGGAAATCCTAACAAACTGATAGCCGGTTCTGGAGTTCAGGGGAGTTGTCTCATGGTCCAGTGATAAAAATGAAAGCCATTAGTTAGAGTCTAAAAAAGAGAAGCCCCCTTTCCGGCAAAAGCAGGTCTTGATCTATGTTTTCCTACAGCCAAAAGTTAATTATTTAATTATTGGCAAAACAGGGACAAGAAGAGGGAAGCAGAGACCAGGTGGTGATTCTTGAGTCAGCAGCCAAATAAGTAAAGCCTCCCTAGCACGATGAATGGCTTTACATGCAAATCTTGCTATTATCATATGAAATATGCGAGTAGGGAACTCAACAGGCAAGGAGGCAGAGTGAGGAGATCAGCAGGGTGAAGTCAAGAAGGAACCTGGTGAACAGTCATACTTCAGAAGTAAACAGGGGATGAGGAATCCAAGAAAGACTCAGAGAAAGAATAACCAGAGATTCAGAAGAAGGAAAAACAGAGTATATGGAAATGGAAATGGAAATGGAAAATAATGACCCAAGTCAGGCTATGCAGAGAATTCATGTAAAAGCAAAACCAAAATATGTCCGCTTGATTCAGTCAGTGGGAAATGCCTGCTGACCTTGACAGGTACACTACTTTGTTAGATGTTCACCAGTTAAGAATTCAAACACAATCAGCCATGATCGCTTAATGGGTCTCTGTGGGCTTCCTTAGGTAGAGTCGGCTTAATTTTACAAACACATTAAGTATGCTAAAAACATAACAGTAACTAGTAAAAACTATACTTATGCACATGAATCCAATATGCCGGCACAGGTTTCTCATGATGGAAGAGAGGCAGGTCTTCTTTGTTTCACCTACTGAAAAGGATGATCGTTTTCTATCCAACACCCTCTTTCCTTTGTGGAACAGGTAACTGAGTGTCTAAAGCAAACTGGACTCCACCAGCAGAATGTGGTGAACAGGAGAACAGAAGCACAGGACCCAGCCGCTGGAACCTGGGTAAGACCAAAGGCTTGCTGGATGTTTGATGTCCTCTAGTGCAGTTTCCTACCCAGTCAGAGCCTTTAGCAAAGTCCTGAGGAGGATAGCCACCCTGCTGTGCCAGCATTGTGAAAGCAGCCCAGGAGGGGAGAAAGAAAACACTTTCATGTGCTGACCTCATCCTGTTTTTCCCCTTTTGTCTTTGCTTTTGCCTTTGCGTTTTATATTTCTCTCTGTACTACGGGATCCACTTCTTTCCAACCTTTGAACACCATATGAACATGTCACATTGCGAGCCGCAGTGAAGCAGCGGTAGAGTGAAACCAACTCCTTGAACTTCCGTTTCTCATAAAGTGGTCAGAGGGTGAAAGAGAAAGTTCCTCACAGCTCTCTCTCTGTGTAACTGTCGGGAAGGCCCACTTGACTTTTAACGCCCACGGGACCCAGCTCAGGGTTACCTGAAAAATAAAACCCATTAAAACCAACCTAAAATGGAAATACCTAAGAAAAATCTTCCCTACTTCAAATGTTCTTAGTAGTTTACAGGGTGCTGAGACAAGAATTCTTCCTGCCCAAGGCGGCCAGAGGAGTTCTGGGGCAGCCGGGACCCTTGCAGCTATTATCATGGCCACAAGTAGCTGCCTTATGCAAATATGAACATTTTGTGTTTGTGTCAATATGTAGCAATGGTAGCTCTGGTCGCTTCTTACTGAAGCAGTAGGTTTGAACATATTAAGAGAGGACTTTGGGAAGTGAGAAAATCTGTGAGGTCCAGGAGCATAAATATTGAGAGATGGGATGCCAACCACTCCAATGGGCCGGTGTTCTGGACTCTTTGCAGGGCAAGGAAGCATGGGCAGCGAGCCTAAGATAGGAGAAGAGCTGCATCCTCATGAAAGAGCAGGAAGGCATCAGTAAACCAGAGACCACGTTAGAATTTTACTCATACTCACTGTCCCTCTTACATTCTTAATTGTGATGCAGGGAGAAACGAAAATGTTTTTTAAAAGACACACTGAGTGTTAAAGAGTTCATCCTTAGAGTAGGATGGACCTGGATAAGGATTCTATTTCCGTCACTTGCTTGTTAGATAGCTCCATGACAACAGGGACCACTTCTGCTTTTGCCTACCCCTATATGCTTAGTGTTCAGCGCAGTACCCACTACATAATAGGTGCTAAATAAATATTTGTCAAATAAATTTAAGAAAAATAAACAAAAAGGAGAACATAACATAGGAAGAATGTGTCTTACATTGAGGCAGTTGCTTAATAGCTCATAATCTTAGTTTCCTCTTCTACAAAATGGGGAAAACGACTATAGCTCAGTAAGGAGCGTCTAAGAGAATTCAAGGAGAAAGAATATATGTAAGTGTGCTTATCAGCATGTTTAGTCCATAAGACACACTCCGTAAATGCTAGATATTATATTGATAAACAAAGCTTTAGACGTAGAGGACCCTTTAGCTTCCTAAATGGAAACCCCAATTAAAGAACCAGAACGTTAGTCGTATGTAATCTGGAGAGTGAAGGTGGTTTTGCAACAGGTTGAACAGAGATGACTCATGATATGTGCATGCTCTTTGTACTTCTCGAAGTTCCACAAGTAACATAAACATTCCCTGGGAATAAAACATCTGAACTTAAACTTTATACAGACTTTTGCTTTAAAATGTGGGAGGGAAAGTATACTTAATTTTTAAGGACATATCCAATACTATTTGAAAGCAGAATAAACAACAACAACAACAACAACCTGGCAACTGTAATTTAGAATTGATTGGTGGGTAAACATCTGGAACTGTGGGTGTATGCAAAGTACAAGAAAACAGTATTTTACAACTAAATAGTTGAGAGTGGCTATCCATCCTGCAAGTATTATGAGATTTAAAAGAAAAAATGCAGAGATCAAAGGCACACTAAAATATCATGAACCACAGACTCTCGGGGTTGAATGAGACTCTCAAACCATGTTTCCAAACACCTGGGAAGACGAATGGCACTCCAAAGTCCTGTGGGATGATTTTGGCTAGATGGAAGACTAGGTCTAAAGGCTACTTACTCTTTAGAGAAAGAAAAGGAGAGAGAGCAAGGGTGAGAAAAACAGAAAGGGAGAGAGAACTAAGCCAAGAGTCCTGCTGACTGTTGTAAGAAATGTTGTCAATTATGCCATCCTGGAAATGAGTTCAACAGGGCCCAGGACTTGAGCCTTAGTTTTCAGCACTTTCACTGAAAAAATGGGACTGGGTGATGAATAAATGCTTTAAGTCATCTCTTCTAAGCTCTGCCACTGGCCAAAAACCAGGTCAGCTCTTTGCTCAATTTCTCAGGCTGTCCATGGTTGGAAATAACGTAATCTTCCCTAAACACTGTAGTGCTGTTTATCTGTTCTTATGATGACAGCAAAATGCCACAGCTCTGTCTCACAATAGAGATTATAACAGGAACATAAAATAAAGCAAATTAATTGTTTCTCATGATAACAATGTTATATGACAAAGAAATAAAAACAGGCTATCTTCTTTCCAAAGCAATTTTAAAACTCTAACACTGAGTCATGCTCAGTCTACTCTAGCACCGGCTTCATAAAATGTATTCTTTCAGAATATTTGTTGCTGTTGCTGTTAATGCACAGATAGTCCCTGCTGCTGAAGAATAGAGGCAGCCCGCACACAGCCTCCATTACCCAGTGGAGGCGGTTCTTTTAGAGGGCCTTTCAGAAATCAGGAATGCAGTTACAGCAATAAGCATCTCTGAACTCTATCTCACTGGGGGAACCAATGAAAAGTAATTGTTGTTTTGTTCCTCATATCAACTTATGAGTCTATCCAGTCCCCATGAAATAGATAGGTACTGTTTTAAGAGCTGAAAATATCAAGAATCAGAGAAGACTTTACCACGTCCATAAGAAAAAGCAAATGCAATCTGAAATTATAGAATGAAAACATTCTTACTACATGCCAGACTCTTGGTATGAAAGAATCAAAATGAATCAAGAGAACCGTTGGGAATGTGGGACTGATCCATACATTGAACTGTGATGGACTGTGTCCGAGGCAGTCTGATGGTGTTTTCCAAAAGGCTGTATTAGAGTAATTCAAAGAATGCAACATGGTTGGCTGATACAACTGAACACTGGAAAAAGACTCCTGAGAAAAAGTAAGATTTAACCTAAGGCCAGCAAAATGGAATAATTTGGACAGGATTGGGATGGGCATTTGGGGAGAAAAACAGCTTAATTCAAGACTAATTATTATGCTCTAAGCACAGAAAAATATGGAAGGAGACGGAGTCTTAGATTCGGAGACCATGGAATATCTTCTTATGTGAGAGGACTCTGCTATGCAGCAGTCAAAATTCATCCCCTCTCCAAGTAATTTCTTTTAATGTCAGGCCCATGTCTTAGTCATATCTGCTTTTCTGGGACCCAGCACAGTGTCTGGTCTATAATTTATTTTACTGAAAATGTAGTTGACTAAATGGCCGCCAAATGTATGTTCGAATTGCCTCTGTAAACAACCTTTAAGGGAATGGATTTAACAGACTTAAAAAAAATCAATTTGCTTTATTTTTTTAAGGACTATATTCATTGGTACCTCATAATTTTGTACTCTATACTTAAGGAGAATTATTTCACTGCATTTATATAACCCTAAACAACGGGTTTACACTAATGTTTGAATACACATTTTTATTCAATTGACCACTTATTGTAAGGACCGAAGAAATACATAATTACCTTTTTAAAAAGAAAGGCAAAATACTGAATTCTTAAAAACTAAGGATTTAAAGAATAAAATTATACTTCTAAGACAGAGTGGATAATGTGGAACCAGAGCGGTGAAAGAACCCATTATTTCAATCTTTTCACAAAGCTTTTATAACACAAGACCCAGGTGTATAAAACTGGAGGAGGTGGTTTTAGTGGTAAACACACAGGAGAACAAAAAAGTCAGAAAGTAACCATGGGCTGGAGTGATCACAACATACGAAAAACCATGAAAAATCTTGCACAAATTTCCCAGAAGAGACATCAATAGCAGAAACACTGAAAGTTCCTATTAAAACCTTTTTGCCTGGACACTGATGCTACAGTATTTAAAAAATGTCCTCAAATAAAATATAAACCTCCGGAGACAGTTCCATTAAAATATACAGTACAGATGTGCCAACAGATGTGTCCTAGATAACAGTGGGCAAGTTGATTTCCATCAATTGCACCCTATTTTAAATAGGAGAGGTGTTTATTTTTCAGAATCATTTCCTCGATCTCACACTTTGCCAACATAGTTCAGTATGTTGAGCTTACTTGGCTAGGGGTTGAGCTGAGGTTCTCCGTGACAGACATGAAAACAGAAACAGACGTACCTTCTCAGTTCTTAAGAAAAAAATTTAGGATTGCATAATATTAGAGTGTGAAGCATTCTTGCAATCAGCTGGAGAGCCCTAAGGAAAGATTTCATAATCCTTTTTAAAAATGTATTCTTCCAGATGTATCTCCAAGAAGTAAGTTAGGATGCATTATCTAAACCCCTCCTGTTGTCCGAATCATCACTGGAAGTAAGACTGACAGCTTACTCTTCTTCATTCTCTCAAACTCGGAAATAAAATATACATAGACATACACATGCACATCTCTCCATCAGTAGTAAGTAGTGCTTTAATTTCTGTAATACTACCTAATAAGCTACAGTCACAAGCTATACTACCTATGATATTTTCCAGGGTTCATGTGCCAAATAAGGTCAAACCATCTTTTTTTTTTTGTAAATAATCTCTTAATGGAGTAAGGCTTATGCTCATTTGTTTATATATTGTCTATGGTTGCTTTCTTGCTATTATAACGGCAGAATGGAGCAGTTGCAGCCAACACCGTAAGACTCAAAAAGTCTAAAATACTTAGAGTTAGTTTACTGACCCCTAAGCTATACTCTAACTGCCAAAATGCTTCAGGAATTCCTGATCACCTACAGGTGTCAAAATTGAGTGTTTCTTCATTAAAATGATGCAAAAACTTTTCCGTAGTTGGAACACCTAGAGTTTTATTTTCAATCTAGTTTTGGAAGAGTTGCAGTAAATATCCCTTAATACTATACCACCAATGACATACAGTGTTTCACCATAGAAGAGAAAGTCCTGTTTATTAATATTGCAACGTTGCCAGGTACGGGTAGGTTCTTTGTGGTGTGTGTATTTATATGTATGTATACAGTCACAATCACTTAGTGAACTATTACCTCCAATTTACCAATAAGTAAAAAGAGGCTTATAGGGTTTATAAAAATTACCTATTGACATACAACTAGTATATTAGGAGGCTATGATTTGATTCCAGATCCTCTAGCTTCAAAATCCAAGTTCTTCCTAGTACAGAATAGAGCCTTTTGTTTTTTTTAAGCTTTCTAGGAAGCTAACTGGGCAAAATGTATAGGCAACTCACATCCTGGATTTCCTCCCTGGCCCGTGAGTCCTCTAATACTTAGTTCTAAATAAATACTATAATATAAACAAGAAGAGTCTACAGAAGAGCAGGTAGTGCCATTACAATAACAGCAGTGCCTTTTAGAGAACAATTACTCTACTACCATACCAGGTAGAAAAGGAGTAATTCCACAGACCCTTTACGGTTCTCCCTGGAAGTGTTCTGTGCACTGAAAGCCAAGATGTTTTTTTCACATTGCAACAACAGATCTCAGATCCGCCTCTCTGTATTTCAATCCCGGCTCCAAGCAAATAAAATTTAGAATTCTCATTTGAGGTGTTCACAAATAAAATGCTTTGAAACAACTGCCCTGCATTAGAGTTTCATGAACCACTGGGGTGTAATCAGACCTTGTTTGAAAACCACATTCCAGCTCTGTGTACAATATTACTATGGCCACTGCTACTCAGAAAATCTGTGCTCTAAAGCAAAATGAAGGTCTCAGATTGTTTGAGGACACAAATGGGTTTCTAGTCGGAAACAACCTGCTGAGAAAAGACTTCTTTTAAAGAGATGCATCCAGGTGACTGATACAAATGGAAATGTAAGGAATGCCTAAAGGACGACTTTTATCCTGCAGAGTTAACTTCCTTAGAATCATATCATCATGATAATAAATTTGAGAGCAAAAGTAGATTAAAAAAAAGGGAATTACCATGTTACTATTGTCTAGACCAAATTATAGAAAGTTAGTAATGTTTAATCAATTTTCTGCATGGGTATTTAATAGTTATTAATTCCACCAATATTTACTGAGCTTATTGAATGTGCATCATTGTGTGATGCCTGAAATTTCAAATATGAAAAAAAAATGCTGCCCTCAAGGGCTTATACCTAGTAGAGAACTTCTGTAAATAAGGAATGAAATAAAGGCAGGGGGGAGGAGAAGACAGAAGAAAGAACCATTCACCAGCACACACGCAGACATTGGTCAACCAACACATCTTTAGCTGGTGAAGTAGGGAAATCCAGGGATAGGATAGGTCCAAACTTTTCCCATAGCTGTGACAAATAACTCCTATAGGAATATAGGGCTAGTGTGAAAACAATTTTCAGGAAAAAATGAAACAAGATGACAATAACAACAAAAAAATTAAAACCATTCAGATATTTAGAAAATGGACCTAATCTAAAAATAGCAAGACAAACACAGGCTTTAGGATATATTCATGGCTTTATCATAAATGAGAAGTTAGTTATCCCTGAAACGTGTCTGCTTTTTTTTTTTAAATCTTCATGGCTACTAGTTGGAAGTGAAAACGTATTCCGTATCATTGTAATTAAGCCATTTGTTTAATTTTCACTCTCAAGCATAAGGGCTTACAAAGTAAAATGATAACTGACTACAACAAAAACCTAATCAATATAATGTGATTCATTTATCCTGGTAAAGTTTATTACAAATGCTAAAATACAAGAAGCGAAACACTCCGTATCTTTTATTTTCAGGAAGCTTTCACTTTATAAATCACATGTAAAAATATTGGTGGTTGGCTGTAGCTTTTGCAAAATGTCACTTTATCTTCCTCACATAAATAACCATTCTCATGAATCTCAATCAGGCTAGAGTTACTGCAGCGATCATCAGATTAAACACGCTTTCATTTGCTCCAAAATAAGAACAGATCTATTTTAGCACAATATATTACAAATTCATCTAATGTATTCCAAATTGTTATCTGCAGTTTATATAGAAACAAACACTATACTCCTTTAACTGTATTGATTCGCTAAGAAGACAGACATTGCCATCATCACTTAGCAGCTGTTAACTGCGGGCAGGCTTTTAACTCTTCATTTTCAGTTTTTTCATCTGTACAGCGTAGACACTAATTTAGTGGCTTGTGAGGACTGAGTAGCATAATCTACACATCAATAAATGTTAGTTATTTTTCCATTACAGGAGACACTATAAGATCCATTTCGACCCTCAAGTAACTGATCATTTATTTCCTTGACTTTATTCAACCAAAAATAAAGATGGAGGTTAACTGTCATTTTCCCTACAAGAAGTTCAAATCCAGTAAGTATCAAAGGACTTGACTATAGAAGGGAGGTACTTTCCAAATGTGCAATAACAACTTTATATCCTGCTATTTGCTTATGTATTCCAGAATGATGGTAATAATTAATAGTCTTGCCTATACAGCTATCTTCAGTGTGCAATATGTAGCATGGGATAAAGTTCAAACATTCATCTTCGATCATTACCGAAAAATCAGGTTGAGAAGTCAGGCTGAAGGAGGTGGTAGGGGGAAGATAAGCCGGAACAAGATAGCACTGTTTAGCTAGATGACAGACCCTAAGACTCTTGGAGGACAGACGGGGACCGCACGAAGATGGGTATCAAATCTGGTCCTGCCAATTCAAACTGTGGCCTTGGGCAAAGGACCTTGCTCTCTGAGCCTCAGTTACGTGGGTTTCATAAACAAGGTCATGTGTTTGATGTTTGGTGTTTCAAGTGTTCTGTCCATGGAAGATCCTGAATACATAGTAATTATGTTTTTAAAGGGTATATAATTATAGGGAAGATTATAATGGATTAATTTTAAGAGAATGATCCATCCTGGAGGATCTAGTCCTATGAGAGAGAGATATACATATACATAGCCTGGAGCCTTCTGACTCAAATTTTGGTCCAGTTTAATAGCACTGGGCCAAAGCTGCAAGCTTGTTGGGAATGCTGAATCTTAAGCCTCATATCAGTCATATGAGTCAGAAACTTATCAGGAATTTTAGCAAGATCCTTAGATAATTTGGATGCACAATGAACTTATAGAAGCACTGATATAAAAATGTTTTTCATGGTAATTGTTCTGTGAGTTATGGCTATGACAGTGTGTTAGTGTGTGTGTGTGTGTGTGTGTGTATAAATACTTATATATAAAATACCATATACCAGTGCACCAATATTTGATTAGGTGTTTTGAAATCCTTTATAATCAGTTGTGTTTTCCATAACATAGGTGAAGTTGGCATGTTAAGTAGCTTCAGCTGTTATCTGCAGAAGTAGCCAATGTCTTATGGAGAGTTAAAAATGTTTGATGATATTAATTGGAAAATAAAAAGTAAAAATTGAAATTATTGAGTATTGGCATTCTATAGGATAATATTAATCTACCTCTTTATATACTATTTCTTGTCTGTGCAGACCAGCATTGTCTCAACGTGTTCTTCAAGACAACTTATATCACAGCCACATAGGGACCAGTTAAAAGTGCAAATTCTCAGGCACCAAATACCCCAAATATGGTTAATCAGAATTCTTTGGAATTGAGAGTCAGAAGGTGGGAAATACATATTCATGTTTTCTCTTTTAAAGGATGCTTAAAAAATATTAATGGCTGGGACCTACCCTCAAACATTCTAATTTAATTTATTTGAGTGTGGGTTGAGCATTGGCATTTTTTAAAAGCTCCCCGGGCAATTCTAATGTGAAGCCAAAGTTGAAAATGTTGTTTTCAGTAGAGCTAAGCTTCACGGTTAGTGTGAAGAATATCTCCATCAAGCTGTCCACTCCTGATGGTGAATTGTAAACTCAGACACTAGGTGAGAAGGACAGAGATTGTACACTAGGATCAGAACACACATGTGGTTCTTTATATCCAAACATTCATTAGTCTCAATTCTAAAGTCATGATATTGGTTAGGACTCATAATACAAAAACATGTGCTAACTGACAATTTACCAAATCAATCCCTGTTTGAACCGTCCTCCTTCCTACCCCTGACAGCTATTTCTTCCCATTTTGCTATTCAACAAATCTATGAAATGCTTAAAACACAAGTGCAACTGGGTCATATTATGGAACTTTGCATTTCTGTAAATGATCCAGGATTTCATAACAGAAGAGGAAGAACCATATGCAAAGCCATCAGCAAATGACTTGCCAACAGAGCTAGACGAATTAGTAGGAAGAGATCAGGAAACTGAGGTAGGAGGATCCTAAAAAGACAGTTCAAAAGAGAATTATTTGAATTTCCAAAGATTAGGTGAGGTCCTTGGGAAAACTCTGATGTGCTAAAAAATTTCTGTAAAAAGGACCCTTCTTATGCACATGCTGTGAAAGTCATCTAGAGTGAAGGGTTACACTAACTTTAAAATCAGGAAAATACGCTGATAGGATGAATTTATTTTTTATTAGTTTCCAATAAGCATACATAGTTGCTACTATCAACTAAGTTTATAGGATATAAAGTAAAATTAATTGTTTTCAAAGTGTTTAGTTCCATCTTTTCTGGAAGAAATTTCAATAAGCACGCTATATGATATGTGGTCTGAAATCTGATGTCTGAAATCTGGATGAACTGTCCTCGAAAATAAAAACTTTTCCATATTTTTCTTTCCTTCACAGTACCTATCACAACAAGAGATATCCAAAGTCCAGAATCATTGTCAGCACAAAGCCATTTAAAAATTTATTACCTGCCAGGATGGGATCTTCATTGCCAACACCCATATGACTCGTTTATTTAAGAAAATAACAAAGTTGAAAAGCTACACTGCACAGATATATCTTGTAACATTCACTTGTTTATTTGAAAGAAGTTTTTTAGTAATAACCTTAAAATACTTTTTCCTTTGCTCTGAAACTTCAACTTCTGGCAAAATAAGATAATCTAAAATATATTGTGTCATTCATTGGGGCATTGTTGATTGTGGTAAAAATGGGAAATCAATGAAAACGTACCATATTAAGAACGCTTCAGTGAAGTAAACACATTCAGTTAATTGAATATTCTGAATCCATAAAAAATAATGTTATGAAGAGTTTACAAACATCAGAGAATGCTTATGTTTTAATGATGGGTGAAATGAATAGGATATACATTATTTATTCAGTATGATTTTAATTGTATTATAAAAACATATGCATAACAAAAAATACAACAATGTACATAAAAATATTAATAGTATGGTGACTCAGAATCATAGAAGTTATTTTTCTTCCATTTAAAATTTCCTCCTATAGTTTTCAGATTTTTAAATATATTCCATGAAAAACTTCAATTATTGGAAAATAAAAGACTTCCAAGTTTAAGTTCAAACTAAAGCAAGACACCTGTTCTCAGTCTTACAGGTCTAGCTAATTCATCAAGATCCCTTGTTTCTTGACATGTTACAGTGGAATATAACTGCGATTCAAGAAATTCAAGTGTGAGTACTCATAGATTCTAGTATTGTTATGCAATAAATTCACTTATGAACTTGCTTTTAAGGCAGATTTTTAAAAATATGATCTAAATTTGTTTTAATTAAATGAATGTATCCTAAAGAATAGGAAAATGTTATATGTATGTAAAGCAATGTTTTTAATATGATACTAGAAAAAGATAACAAAAGTAGAAACCAAATCAGTCACCAAATCTTTCCTGTTGGATGAGTTCTGAGTAATAAATGCATGGCCTCAGGTTTTTCCTACCACTGTCAGTTACCATTACCTAAGGATCTGATTGAACATGTGAATGAGAAACTATGTGCCCATCCTAGACACTGTATGGAGCTAGGGAAGGGGGAAGGATTTAAAATCAACAGCATACCTCAGACTCGCAGGCTAAGTTGGGGGCAGAGAGGGTGTGTTGACAGACACAGGAACTTACAAGGTATAATATGTCAAGCAAATTAAGTGTCCTACTGAGAAAGAGAGTGTTACATCTATCTTCTTACCCTTTGTACCCGCTTGATACAATACTTAAATCACAGTACTAAGCTGGTAGCAGATGGCTAATAATTCACTGAACAGCAGGTAATACAACAGAAAGATGTTGTTGGAGCTGGGATGACTCTAGAACACAGGGAAGGGCTGATACCATTCTTTTTGACATCACTGTTGGGAATATCCCAGTACCAGGAATAAATATAATTAAGAAAGAATCTGCATATGGAGGAAAGGCCTCAATATTTTTGTGAGAGTATGGACTGGCAGATATTTCACAGGGCATTTAACAACAAGCAAGAATACATTATTTGCAGAGAGCTGCTATAAATTATGCAAAGTAACATATGCATTTCCGAGAATCAAACCTCCCACAAACACCCATGATAATTTTTGTGTTAGAAGAAAAAGAGTACAAAAAGTGTAACAAGAAAGGTCAACTGGGAATGATATGGTTTCTCACTAGCTTACAAATTGAGTCTTCCAGAAAGCAATCAGCATGACATCCTCCCCATTTCTTTGCCTCATATTTCATCTGTTATCTCCTGAAGCTGGGATGGAGATTGTGATTTCAAATTTTACAAATGGAACGTAATCAGAAAGTGTTGACATAAATATGCAATTGCTGAGTACCAACACAAACAATTCAGTCATGCGAAGAACAGTTACCTAATTTATCTATCAAACACTTCTTTGTAGGGAGAGTGGGAGAGAGATGTAGGAAGGAAGAAAAAGACACACAGGGGAAACTTGTATTCCAGAAAGAAAATATGATAATCATATAATTTCCATTAACCCTGCTTTTCTTTCAAGTGCTTTTATTGTCTGTTTTTAAATGTTACCCACTTTCCCAATAAATAGAAAATATATAAATATAATTTTCTATAAATGATATTGAAATAAGATATCTATTTGGAAAATAAATATAAGCATGAATGCTTTTCACTCACCACACACAAAAATACACAAAGGTAGAGTGATGCCACTCAGGTGGCCAAGTAAGATGTGCCCCTCTTTTTCATACCCTATGAACAACAACAATAATGCGGCATTCGTCCACAGATAAAAATGCCTTCCTGGGGTTTGGGGAGCCAGGAAGGAGACTGTGAAACCCCAGTCCATTTCAAGACTGAGGAGAGCCATTCTGAGAAGGAAGGCTTGCCCCCAAGGTGGCTGACACGCGAAGTAAAGTCTCAGTGACTCAGTCAGAAACAGTTCTACACCCCTATGGACTTGGCTACAGCCCCGTTTGTCTTGGTCCTGTCACTAGGACCACATGCCAAGGGACTCGGGAGGAGTTATCCTACCCATGGTATGTTGGGTAATAGGCATTCAGAACTTGGTCCCAACTACAGACCCTGAAGTGACCCACGAACCAGCTTCAGCCCCTCTCAGCCACAGTCTGGGAGCCCCTGGAGGTGAGGCTGTCAAATTTAGTCAGATCATAGATTCTTAAAGGACCCTGTAACTGGGCTCTGGACTATCTCAGCCAGTCAGCGAACAGTCTTGCTAGTACAGAAACATGATAGGAAACACTGTCACCTGAATCCTGGAGATCCTGTAAGAGTCCTATATTTGGCCCTAGTCCCCTCACAGCCAAAGTCTGACAAGAGACTTGCTAACCCAGGGCTCCAGCAGGAGACAATCCCATCTGCAATCCCAGAGATCCTGAAGAGTCCTATAGTCAATTCAAGCTCTCCCAGCCATCATTTATCACCATCACTTATAATGATAAACACCTACATTTAGAAAAAAGGAAGATCTGAAATAAACTAACTTTACAACTTAATATATAGAAAATAATAATAATATAAGTCCTAAGGTAGCAGAAGGAAGGAAATAACAGAGATTAGAGCAGAAATAAATGAAGTAGAGACTAAAAAGACAATAGAAAAAAAATCAATGAAACAAAGGGTTGGGTTTTTGTTTTTGTTTTTATTTTTGAAAAAATAAACAAAATTGACTAACTTTTGGCTGGACCAACCATGAAAAGAAAAGAGAGGACTCAAATAAATAAAATCAGAAATGAAGGAGAAGATATCATAACTGACACCACAGAAATACACAGAATTACGAGATGTTACTATGAACAATAATGAACAACAAACCTAAAAGAAATGGATAAATTCCTAGAAACATACAACCTCCAAGACCGAATCTTGAAAAAACATAAAATATGAACAGATCAATAGCAAGTAAGGAGACAGAAGCAGTTTTCAAAAACTTCCCAAAAAGAAAAGCTCAGGACCAGATGGTTTCACCAGTGAATTCTACTAAATATTTAAACTCATGCCAATCCTTCTTAAACTCTACCAAAATACTGAAGAGGATGAAACACTTCTAACCTCATTTTGCAAAGCCAACATTACCCTAATGCCAAAGCCAGATAAGAATCTACAAGCAAAGAAAACTACAGGCCAATATCTCTGATGAATATAGATGCAAATATTCTCAGCAAATACTAGTAACCTGAATTCAACAGCACATTACAAAGATCATACCATAATCAAGTGGGATTTATTACTGGGATTCAAAAATCGTTCAACATACACCAATAAATAAATATGATATACCACATTAACAGAATGAGTGATAAAAATCATGATCTTCTCAGTAGATGCAGAAAAAATTTTTGACGATATTTAACATTCTTTCATGATACAAGCTCTTAACAGATTGAGTATAGAAGGAACAAACCTCATTTGCAAATGTCTTATCGGGTAAAGGATTAGTATCCAAATCTATAAAGAACTTATCAAACTAACACCCAAAACACAAATAATCCAATGAAGAAACGGGCAGAAGATATGAACAGACATTTCTCCAAAGAAGACATACAAATGGCCAATGGACACATGAAAAAATGCTTAACATCACTTGACATCAGGGAAATACAAATGAAAACCACAATGAGATACCACCTCATACCAGTCAGAATGGCTAAAATTAACAAGTCAGAAAACAACAGATGTTGGCGAGGATGAGGAGAAAGGGAAACCCTCTTACACTGTTGGTGGGAATGCAAACTGATGCAGCCACTCTGGAAAACAGTATAGAGGTTCCTCAAAAAGTTGAAAATAGAGCTACCCTATGACCCAGCAATTGCACTACTAGGTATTTATCCCAAAGATACAAATGTAGTGATCAAAGGGGCACCTGCACCCCAATGTTTATAGCAGCAATATTGACAATAGCCAAAATATGGAAAGAGCCCATATGTCCATCAACAGATGAGTGGATAAAGAAGATGTGGTGTATATATATACAATGGAATATTACTCAGCCATCAAAAAATTGAAATCCTGCCATTTGCAATGATGGAGATAGAACTAAAGGGTATTATGCTAAGTGAAATAAGTCCGTCAGAGAAAGACAATTATCATATGGTTTCACACATATGTGGAATTTAAGAAACAAAACAGATCATAGAGGAGGGGAGGGAAAAATAAAACAAGACAAAATCAGAGAGTGAGACAAACCATAAGGGATTCTTTTTTTTTTTTTAATATTTTATTTATTTATTTGACAGAGAGAGAGACAGCCAGCGAGAGAGGGAACACAAGCGGAGGGAGTGGGAGAGGAGGAAGCAGGCTCCCAGCAGAGGAGCCAGATGTGGGGCTCAATCCCAGACCACGGGGATCACGCCCTGAGCCGAAGGCAGACACTTAATGACTGAGCCACCCAGGCGCCCCAAGGGATTCGTAATAATAGGAAATAAACTGAGGGTTGCTAGAGGGGAGGGAAGTGGGGGGATGGTGTAATAGGGTGATGGACATTACGGAGGGCATGGATATAATGAGCACCAGGTAATATATAAGACTGATGACTCACTGGACTCTACCTCTGAAACTAATAATATGCTATATGTGAATTAATTGAATTTAAATAAAAAAAGAAGGAATATACATCAACGTAATAAATGACAAACCCATACATAGCAACATACTCAACAGTAAAAGCTGGAAGTTTTCCTCTAAAATCAGGAAGACAAGGGTGACCACTCTCATCTCTCCTAGTCAACATAGTACTGGAAGTTCTAACCAGAGCAGTTGGACAGGCAAAGAAATAAAAAGCATCCAAATAGGAAAATGAGAGTAAAATTGCCTCTGTTTGCATATGGTATGATCTTATATAAACGTAACACCAAAGACTCCACCATAGGGGCGCCTGGTGGCTCAGTTGGTTGAACATCCAAGTCTTGATTTCAGCTCAGGTCATGATCTCAGGGTCGTAAAACCAAGCCATGCATTGGGCTCTGTGCTCAGCAAGGAGTCTGCTTGAGATTCTCTTTCCCTCTCCCTTTGCCCCCCCCCCCCGCTCTCTCTCTTTCACTCTCTCTAAAATAAATAAATAAAACTTAAAAAAAAAAAAAGACTCCAGCAAAAAACTGTTAGGACAATAAATGAATTCATTAAATTTGCAAGATATGAGATCTTCATACAAAAATCAGTTTCATTACTATCCACTAACAACAAACTATCTGAAAGAAAGATAATGAAATACAATAGTGTTGAAAACTATAGACTATTTAGGAATGCATTTAACCAAAGAGGTAAAAGATATGTACCCTGAAGCCGTAAGACATTGATGAAAAAATTAAAGAAGACACAGATAAATGGAGAGCAAACTATCCAAAGTGATCTACAGATTCTATGCAATCTCTAGGAAAATCCCAATGGCCATGGAACACTACATCAAAAACTAAGGATATACTGTATGGGGACCAACATAACATAATAAAAAATTATTAAAAAAAAATCCCAATGGTATTTTTCACAGAAAAAAAAAATCCTAAAATTTGTATGGAAATGCAAAAGACCCTAATTGGCCAAGCAATCTGGAGAAAGAAGAACAAAGCAGGGAACACCACGATTTCTGTTTTCAAGATATATTATAAAACTACAGTAATCCAAACAGTACAGTATTGGCATAAAAACAGACACAAAGACCAACAGAACAGGATCAAGAGAGCAGAAATACACCCACACACATACAGTCAACTAATATTTAACAAGAGAGGCAAGAATACTCAATGTGGAAATGATCGTTTTTTCAAAAAAATGATGCTGGGACACTGGCTATCCCCATATAAAAGAACAAAATTGGATTTCTATCATACACCACTTACAAAAAATTAACTGAAATGGATTAAAGCTTTAAATGTAAGATTAGAAAAAACATAAAGAAAATATCCTTGATAATGGTTTGGATCCTGCACCAAAAACACAGATGATGAAAGGAAAATTAAACAAATGGGATTACATAAAATGAAGAAGCTTCTGGGGCGCCTGGGTGGCACAGCGGTTAAGCGTCTGCCTTCGGCTCAGGGCGTGATCCTGGCGTTATGGGATCGAGCCCCACATCAGGCTCTTCCACTATGAGCCTGCTTCTTCCTCTCCCACTCCCCCCCCTTGTGTTCCCTCTCTCGCTGGCTGTCTCTATCTCTGTCGAATAAATAAATAAATAAAATCTTTAAAAAAAAAAAAAAGAGTGATCATTAAAAAAAAAAATGAAGAAGCTTCTGTACAGAAAAAGAAATAATCAACAAAATGAAGAGGCAGCCTGTGGAGTAAAAGAAAATATTTGCAAACCACGTATCAGATAGGGAGTTAATGTCCCAAACATGTAAAGAACCCATATAACTCAATAGCAAAAAGACTAATAATCACATTAAAATGGGCAGAGGTCCTGAATTGACATTTTTCCAAAGAACACATAAAGATGGTCAACAGGTACATAAAAATTGCTCAACATCACTAATCCTCAGAGAAATGCAAATCAAAACCACAAGGAGATATCTGTTAGGATGACTTGTATAAAAAGAGAAGGGGTAAGTGTTGGTAAGAATATAGAGAAAGGGGATTCTTGTACTCTTGATGGGAACGTAAATTTCACAGCTGCGATAAAAAAACAAGTACGGAGATTCCTCAAAAAATTAAAAATAGAACTACCATATGATCCAGCAAATAATAAAAGTGCCCTCTTCATAGTACTGTTGTGTCCTCACTGTTTTAATCCTCACTATTGTGAGGATTAAAAGAATTATGAGTATAAAATGATAGAAAATATATGCATGCCCTTAAGAATAGCCAAAGATTTAAAATTCAGAAGCACTGTCCATACTGGAAAACAGAAATAAATGTGACTGACAAACAATAAGGCTAAAATTTAAGTGAGAGACACCTGAAATTATTTTCAGCATCTATAACAAGATTATTATCTTAAAAAGTAAAATTCTTTTTTTTTAATATTTTTTATTATATTATGTTAGTCACCATACAGTACATCCCTGGTTTCTGATGTAAAGTTCGATGATTCATTAGTTGTGTATAACACCCAGTGCACCATGCAATACGTGCCCTCCTTACTACCCATCACCGGCCTATCCCATTCCCCCACCCCTCTCCCCTCTGAAACCCTCAGTTTGTTTCTCAGAGTCCATAGTCTCTCATGCTTCAAAATTCTTAAGGACAAAATTGTTCAATTTCAAAAGGCAAAGGATATAAATGGCTTTTATGGAATAAAAATCACCAATAAAATATGCAGAGATATTCAACTCTTCCAACAACCCAAACATGAAAAACTTTGATAAAAGACTTTTCCTTTGTTTGTTTTTACCTATCCGAATGGCAAATATACAAGTTTAGTAAAACAAATTTTGGCAAGTAAGAATGTACAGAAATAGTCGATTCTCATATTGTGATGGTGAAAATATAAATTAACACAGACAATGCGGAAGATAATTTGGTAGCATCTGCAAGTTCTAAATTCTGGACACCCTGTGTCACTGAAATTACACTTCTACATATCTGCCCTAGAAAACCGTGAGACATATGTCCAGGAGCTAGAAGTAGCAATGTTCACTCTGTCAGCAAAATACATAAGAAAATAAATAAGTGAATAAGTAATAAAGAAAAATAACCTGAATGCCCACTAATGGAGGAGGAGCTAAATAAGCTAAGCTGGTGAACTAAATAAACATTACACTGCTGAATGCTATGTAGCGTTACAATGATCAGATTTATATGTACACCAATATTACTAACTCTCCAAGATCTACACTTCAGTGAAAAAAACAACCTGCTAAAAATTCTTGCATAATAATTCACTTTATGTAACAATTAAAACGGAGTAAGAGGAAAACAAAAACACAACACAAGCCATACTATGTAATTTCTGTTAAGTGAATAGGTATTTGAAAGGATTCACACTAACTGATAACAATATCTCTTGAAAGGATAGAATAGAGGTAGTAACAAAATATGATATGTCTTAATTGTAGTGTATTGTTTGTTTGTTTTTTGCCAAGAGAATGTATCTATTAGTACTAGATAATTAATTTCAAATTTGAGTATTAACTTCATGGCAGGCAATTAGATAGCCTTTGTTGAATAAATGAATAGAAGGTAAGAGAATGTTAGGCAGGAAAAGAAGGAGAAAGAATAGAAGGAAGAAAGGATGTATGTGTGTAGTAAGTGGAGGCCAGGACAAAGGATTTGGACCTCAGGCAATTGATGGGGATACATCAAAGGTTTTTCTACACAGGGGAACTCTATGATCAACAATGGGCTATGGGGCACCTACTGTGTGCAAGATGGGGAAGCATGGGGAGAAAATGGAAGTGAAAAGCAGTTCTTCCTGAAAATGTAGGGATGAGCGATGACAGGTCTAAACAAGTTCAAATGCTTATGAAGAGTAGTATCAAGAGATCAGAGAGCAACTGATCCCAAGAAAGGAGGTACAGACTGGTGCAGGGCTCTGAGGAGATCCGGAGAAGAATGAAGGTATTCTCCTTACCTAACGGAGAGGACAGGTCTTCCCTCACTGCAGGTGAAAATAATGAAAGGGAAGAGATGGAGATACAAGGCACTGATGAGAGTGCAGTGGCAGGAACACAGAGCAGTATGTGTGCAGTGTGCGATTTTCCCCAACAGTGCTTTGCAGGCTAGGTGCAGGCAGGAGATAACAAGATCCTGGATGAATCTTGCAGATTTGCCAGATGGGTACAAATACAGCCATATTTCAGAGAATCCCATGTGGGACAGGAGTAAAATGAAGAGCCCCAAATCTAAAATGCATATGGGAGTCAAGTAAAGAGGAGCAAAAGGTAGGGTGAGAGAAGTTCTTCTCTCTCATGCTTTCTTTTTCTTTAAGCAGATATTTAATGGGAATGTTCTATATTCTGGGCATTCTTCTAAGGCTGAGGATACTGTGACAAAAGAGACAGAAGAAAAGATTCTAGTTCTTATGGACTTTATGGTCTAGTGGGAAGCACAGAAATAAATATACAAACTAAACATGTAAACAAGAGAAAAACGTAAGTTTTCATAGGACTGAACTATGTAGGAAAACAAAAACTGCTTGCTGGAAAGAGAGTGGTTGGTGAGTATTTTTACAGAACCCTCTGAGAAGGAGGCATTTGAGCTAAAATCTAAATAATGCAAAGGAGCCAGCCAAGCAAAGATCTGAGAGAAATATTTCAGGCAGGAGGAAAAAGAAAAGGTACAAAAGCCTAAGGCTGGACTAAGCTTGGCCTCTTCAAAGGAAGAAAATAGAAAGATCTCTGTAATGGGGATCTAGTGATTAAAGGGGAGTGACAGGAAATAGGACCTAAGAGGTTGGAAGGGAACAGATTCTACAGGGCTTTTGAAGGGTACAGATATTATCCTATTTGCAACAGGTAGCTCATGGGGGTTATAAAAAGGTTTAGTCTCTAAGAAAAGCAGAGGAGCAAAAAGCAAGCTGGGAGACACGCAGCAGACTATTGAAGACGTCCAGGTGAGGTAAAATGGCGGCCAGAATGACTGTGATCGTGGCCAAAGGAACGAGATGTGATTGGATGCAGAGTAAGTTTTGGAAACAGAACCAATAGGACGTACTTATGCATCTGATATGAAGACGCAAGGCAAATAATAGAGAAAAAGATGTAATTCAGTAGAGAGATGGGAGGATAGAAAGTTAAGTAGAATGTCGAAATGTAAAATTTTAGAATTGTGTATCTGTTACATGAGAAGAAAATTTAAACGTGCAGTCATTGATGAGGGTGACTGGTCTGAAATAAAAATGGAGATCATTGTTTAGGAGGTCAAATTGAATGGGTGGGTTCTGTGATGACGTATCACACAGGATGGTGGTAGCAGGGCTTGGCGTGAATGAAGGCAATCATCTCGAAGCTAAAATATTTAATGAATTGAAGGGAGAGCTGCCTGGGAGTTTGGCAGGTGGCAGTGAAGAGAAGAAAGGTAAGGGGTATTTAGCAGATGATCGAAGTCCCAGATGAGCAGAACTTTTTACATAAACCTGACAAATTAATGAGTTATGTGTAGGAATGTGGAATGAGTTTTATTCAAATCCTTACACAAGGTACATAGGGTTGGGAAATCAGAAGTCTTAGTGTGAAAAAGCACAGAGAAAGTGAGTCAGGCCAGAGAGATATCACATTGTCAGTGAAGTGGCTGAGAATACAATGACTTTGGTTTACATCGAATCTCTCAGTGGCAAGCAGCAACCAAATTTAGAGTAAGAAAAACAGGTTGTGAGTTTGGTGGAGAATGTTGGAGCAGGTGGGTATGTGAACACACAAATGGGCAGATGGTCCTAAAGATCTATACCTTGCAGAGCGACCAAGGGTAACAGGGATGTTAAGAATGGTGAGATTATTTAGTTATGATTTTTCCAAGGGAATTTGAAGTCAGCTCTTAAGCAGAAGATAGTGCTTTTGTAAGAATGAAAAACGTTTTGAAAGTTACCAAAGAGATTGGTTTCCCTGCAACTATCCAAAAAAAAGGGTGGGGGGAGGCATCCATAGAGAGCCCAGAACTTAACTTGGGAGCAGAGGAGCAGTGATTGGGTGGGAAGGTTGCCTTCAAGGGATGAATTCGGAGGCACAATGAGAAACATGGTACAGTCACAGTTGGCAGAAGAGGGACATCTGTAATAGAGAAATAAAATGTAAGGACAGTGAGAAAGAGACAGTTGGAGGATAGGAAATTTGTTATCATGAAAAGGGGAGAATCCAAGCATGGAAGACCAATTTCACTCTAGGGAAGAGCAAAGTTGGTAAAGGAACACAGGAAAAGTGAGATGTATGGACAAAAAAGGGGCGGGGAAAATAAGATTCAAAATCAGATACTCAGCAGAATCTGCTATCTCATCAAAGTCCTAATACTTTAATGTCATTAACTGTTCCGTTTACAGAAGGGTCACACAAACCTAATGAAAGTCCCAAGTGGTCAATATCTTGAATAACCTCTTCTAGTTTTGTTCCAGAGAAAGATGGGAGATGCTTGGTTTGGTTACAGATGTATGCTAATTCCCTTATTCTGCTAGGTTGGAAAGAATGGTAATGGGGGCACATGTGTTCAACACAAGGCAAAAAAGAGAAGAAATTTGAGACTGCGTTACACTGAAATCACCGATACTCCCCGCTCCATGCAAGTGATCTGGGGTGGGGCCCAGTCCCTAACTAACTTTTAAATGTTTATGGTTTTGAAAATTCTAACCTACAGGCAGGGTTGGGAACCACTGTTATAAACTGAGAGAAATACTTCCAAGCCTTTCTTACATAATCATAACAGTACCATGAGGAAAACTGAGAAGATAGGACTGAGAAAGAAAATTACAAATATCTCCCACTTAGGAAAATGTATGCAAAAATTCTAAATAAAATATTAGCAAATCAATTTTAGTCACCTATTAAACTATCAGTGAAATGTAACCAACAGATATACATTCCAAATTTGATTACAAATGTGATTACTACTCTCTAAAAACAGTGGGGGGAAAAGCACATGGAAAGTTGCAATAAATGCTTAATACATTTTAAAAAATACTATAAGAAACTAGGAGCTGATGGATCACGTACTTTGATAAACACATGTAACACATCTCACCAGCCTATACATACCCTGTTTACTGGTGAAATCCTAAAAGCCTTGCCATCAAAGTCAGGTTTAAGATACAGATACCTGCTTTTCTTGTCATTATTTTGGAATTGTTTGCCGATGCCATTGGACCAGAGACAGAGTGAAAGTACTCGATATGTAATACATGGAAAACAGTAGCAAAAATAGAAAACCCAGGAAAAACTACAAAAAAAGGCATTAGAAATGCTGAGGAATTTCAAAATAGTGCCAGAGCTAAAAAGGTCGAGAAAAAAAAAAAAAAAAAAAAAAAATACAAAGTCCTCTACCTTTGTGGTACACAAATAATAACAATTTAGAAAATGCAATTTAAAAAATATCCCATTTGCAATAGCAACAATAAAAAAATCCTGAAAATACCTTTTCAAAAATACCTGCAAAACACTGCAGAAGAAGAAATGTTTAAATAAATGGAGAAATACAGAAATTCAATTTGTATCACATTAGTTCTCTCTAAACCAATCCATAAATTTAGTGTATGCTCAGTGAAAGTTCCAATGTGTGAGCATCTATGTGTCTATCTCTGTTTAAATTTGCAATATATTGTCAAAATATTTAAAATTTATCTAGAGGGGCACCTGGATGGCTCAGTCTGTTAAGCATCTGCCTTCAGCTTGGGTCATGATCCCAGGGTCCTGGGATCAAGCCCCACGTTGGGCTCCCTGCTCAGCAGGGAGCCTGCTTCTCCCTCTGCCTGCTGCTCACCCCCGCTTGTGCTCTGTCAAATAAATAAATAAAACCTTCTAAAAAATTAAATAAAAATAAAAATTTATCTAGAAAAAGAAAATGTTAAGTATAGCCAGGTAAATTACACACACACACACACAGTAATGAAAAAGAACTTGTCCTAAATAGTATTAAAATATATAATAAAACAACCAAAATTACAACAGGATGTTGAAGTTGCAAGACCAGAGTAACCACCGGAAAATAATGTTTTAAAGTCTAAATATACCCAAGATATGTTGATAATCAGAATATAGGAAAGCAAGTATTTCAACTATTTCAACCGATTTCTTGCGTCTTCAGAATGATTTGATATTTATCTAGCTGTATTCAAGAGAGGAGACAAGCTTAGGGTCACCTTACTCCTCCATCTTATCTCTCTCCCCCAGAAAGCAAGTATTTCAAATGGACAAGGGAAAGGTACATTATTCGATAAGTGTCTTTGGGATAACTTGCAGTCATTAGGTAATAAAGAAGCCAGTGCTCACTCACTTCACCAAAATAAATTCCCTAGAGAGCTAAGATTTAAATATAAAAATATATATAAAATATTGGAAAAGGGGAGGATTGATAGATGTGTGTGGGTGATATAAATCTTTAAAGAAAATAGTGACAGACTTCATTACATAAAATTTTAAAATGTTGGCATAGTAAAAAGCACCACAGAAAAAGTTAAGGAAAAACAAAAATGTAGACATTATTTGGAACATACTGACAGACAAATATATTTTTTAAAAAGATGCCTTACAACCCAACAGAAAGGTGAGCCAAAAATATGAAGAGAAAATGTGGAGAAAAAATTAAAAACAATAAATACACGTGGAGGTGATCAGCCTCATTAATAATCAATTAATATAAATGCAAAAAAGAGTTTTTTTCATAGACCAAACTTGAAAATATTCCAGAGATTATTTAGGAAGTGTTTTTTAATATATGGAGAAAAGTCACTTTTTTTTGCAGAAAGTATCAAGGAGCGCAATCTCTTTGGAGAACAATTTAGCCATATCTAGCCAAATTTGGAACACTTCCAACTCCAGGACTTTATCATACATAGGTAATTATCCACATATGAAAACAACGTGTGTGTCTGCATATGTAATAGTGTGTGCATAGACATAAATATATGTATAAATACATATAAAACATACATACACACATGTATACACGCACATACAAATGTTCATTGTTGCATTGTTCACAAAAGCCAAAAGTGAGAGAAGACTGATTCGGTCTTCTTTGACTCATCCATACCATGGAAGACTATATATAAGTAAGAGATGAAGTGGATCTCTCTGCATGCAATAGAAAGACACACATGGCATATTTGTTCGTTTGAAACACATTCTGCAGAACGGGATGCACAGTATGATCTGATTTATGTTCTTTTTTTTTTTTTTTTAATTTGACAGAGATAGAGACAGCCAGCGAGAGAGGGAACACAAGCAGGGGGAGTGGGAGAGGAAGAAGCAGGCTCATAGCGGAGGAGCCTGATGTGGGGCTTGATCCTGGAACGCCGGGATCACGCCCTGAGCCGAAGGCAGGCACTTAACCGCTGTGCCACCCAGGCGCCCCTGATTTATGTTCTAATTAATATTTACATGTGTTCCCTTTGATGTACAGCTATTTTAAACTTCAGTATGGATAGGAATTTCTTCTTTAAGAAAGGACACAATATTGCTTTTTAAAGTGAGTTAGCTAGCTACATAAATAGATTAAAAAGTGTTTCTTAACCTAGTCCGCAAAATATAGTCTGAATGGACTACCATTATCAAAAGATTACGATATACTAATACACATTACACATCTACACATATATTGCACAGTTCAGAAGGTATCTCTAGGGGCTTTAGTACCTTAAGTCAGATTGTGAGAACACCAGTTTTTGTTGTGCTAAGTCGCTGACCACAGTAGTGAACTGGATGTTTGGGCAGGATGTGTATGGACATAGTGAAAAAAAAAATTATTGAATAAAATTTGGAATGCTTCTATATTTTTTCTTTCTTCCTAACCTACTTTATTTCTCTTTCCCTCTGTCTCCCTTCCAATATTTATTGCACACTTACTATAAAAGTCAAAGCATATGAAATAATTGACCTGTTTTTGATGTATAACAAAATCCATTCCCTATGATTCGATCTCATAAATTTTAGGCAATCTCCATTATACTCCTATATCGTGAACATTATTACCCCATTTCTCTCTCCCTTTCTTTTTCTTTCTCTTTCTCTCTCTCTCTCTCACACACACACACTGTTGAGCAAGTTACTTAAACTACTTAAAAATAACTTATTTTTACTTTATTAAAATACTGAGTTTATTTCACAAGTATATTTTTGTCTCCCTACCATTTCCATTTCTTTGACCACCACTGCTATTATGACATTCCACATATATCTAAAACCAAGCAAAGGTACATTTCCATCTTTAAAAACTAAACAGACATTTTGGACAACACATTTTTGGCAATGGGACCTGGAAAATATTTATCAGACATGGCAGGGAAAGTTCACATTCTGCATTATAAAAAAAGTACAGCCATATATCAACTGTTAAAGAAATGAAATAAGACGGAAAATTTTAACAAACTATCTAAAATACTTCCTTTAAGAGACTGTCTTCACTGCCAGCGTTCTTGAATAGCCTCCCAGGTCAGAAACCCACAACCAACTCTTCACATAATTGATAAACTTGGCTTCCAAGTTAGGAAGACAGGCACCTTTTTTCTATGTTTGTTTGCATTTTTGTTTTTATGTCTTCTACAGAACTAGGTTTTTTCAGTGTCTTAGGAATTTTTTGCTGTTTATTGAAGGATTCTTCACCTTTTGATCTTGGTGTTAATAAGATCTGGTTTGATTTTTGTGCATTTTTGGCTGGAGTATTATACTTACATTTATTATTTTTTTAAGATTGTATTTTTATTTATTTGATAGAAAGAGCACATACAAGCAGGGGTGGAGTGGGGGAGGAGCAGAGGGAGAGGGAGAAGCAGGGGGACCTGAGATCATAACCCGAGCCGAAGGCAGATGCTTAACCATCTGACTGAGCCATCCTGGTGCCCCCACACTTAATTTATTTATTGAAGCTTTTCCTTTGCTTCCTCACCCTCAAAACCATCATCATCATTATCTTTATCATCTTCGTCTTTATCAGCTGCAAGTTTTATTTTGTTGGTGGAAACCTGCTACCACTTCCAGGAGCAGATCACTTTTCCTGATATACTTAGGGGCTTCACATGACTTTGTATTTCATCTAGAGCCACTAAGCACTGTCCATGAATTCGCACAGACCCTGAACCACACTTAACCACAAGACCACAGGTGGTGTTATTTCAAAGTCCCGAGGGAAACCACCAGCTGTACGGACATTTTCGAAGCTGCCAGTAGGATGTAACTGGACTGCCTTCCTAATTCAGTGCCTCTGTTTCAACAATGTACAATTCAGCCCTTGCACAAACCCCTAACCTGATTATTTTTAAAGAAAACGGGTGTCCATTGTCATCTTTATCCACTTGAAAGCGATAATTTTTGCTGGCTTTTAGTTCAAAACAGTTCTTGGGGCTGGAAGTCCAAGACCGAGGTGCCAGCATGGCCGAGTGAGGGCCCTCCCCCAGGGTGCAGACTTTTCCTTGTATCCTCACATGATGGAAGAAGCTTCCCCCTCCAAGAAGGTACATTTCTTGTATAAGAATATACAACCAGTCAGTGCTAGAGCCCACATTAGAATGGGAAGCCTGATTGACACCAAATTACAAATATTTTATCTTATTTAATGCTGTGTGTTTACTTCATGAGTAGTTTTTATTTCTTTGTATTATTGTAGATTATCACTATTTTTAAGAAATCGATCGCTCATTCTTTGTTCATTCATCATTTATTGAAAGCTTTCTAGTGGTATGCTAGTAAGTGTTTAATAATCTGTTCTCTGGGGAAAAACCCTCTCCCTGCCTAATTCTATGTTATAAATACTCCCACCATGCCTGATAACAAACTACCATGGCAACGCCAGCCTGTACAATTCCTGAAAAATCTAACAATCAGCTCTCACGCACCAGCATGAGTGAGACCCAGCACACATGGATCGTTTTCCATACACCAGTATGTTCCATCGACCACTTTGCTTGGCATTATGGAAAAAATAAAAATAAAGTGATTTCTGCCTCTGGATAATCCAGGCTCTAGTAAAAGAAAATGATAATCAACAACACAAATGATAACTTCTGGAAAAATAGAACATTTAAAAGTCTATCATCCTCTTGACTTTCTCATCTTTTAGATAACTATTTATAATACTGTTCCCAGTTGAAAGTTATTTTAATCCCTCTCAAAACCATAATATAGGTAATTAAAATTTGCCTAGAGTTTAGCCAGAAAAAAGCCCTGTAAATCAAGTCTATTTCAAAGCCCTTCATTCGTTTCATTTCCAGTGAACAAAAATTCCTTAATGTTATTTCACCTTGTATAGACTCCCTAATGTGACTTTTACTAGCTCTATAATGAATTAGAACAGAAGTAAATAATAGTAACTACCCATGTTACATGTGATAATTACTATAATCACACCATCATCATTCTCTGTATTGATGTATTTTTCCTACAACACATCAAGAAAATTATTTACTTCTAAGATGATGAATGACTTGCAACAACAATTCAGACAGGTATTATGATGACAAGTAATAGGATAAACACAATTTTCCCTTGAAATAGAAATATCACGTGTTCTGTATGTTGGCATGTGTAGATTTTGTGCTTAAAGTCACTCTTTAAATTTTGCAGAAATTAAATGGGATGTTTAGGGCAAGCCTAATGACACTGACAAAGGGAGATGCTTTAAACATAGTTTCTCCCTGAAATATTCTATGTTCTTCATAATTTTAGAAAATGGCCCTTTTTATGTGACAAAGCTTGTTCCATGTGACAAAAATGTTGATGGCTTAAAGACAGCCTAAATGACAAATTACTAAATAATCTTAAATGTCATTTTTCAAAAAGACTTTCTTTTCTTTTTTCTTTTCTTTTCTTTTCTCTTTTCTTTCTTTCTTTCTTTCTTTCTTTCTTTCTTTCTTTCTTTCTTTCTTTTTCTTTCTTTCTTTCGAGAGTGCATGAGGTAGGGAGGGGGCAAAGGGAGAAAGAGAATCAGCAGACTCCATGCAAGCAGAGAGAATGATGCAGGGTTCCATCCCAGGACCCTGAGATCATGCCCTGAGCCAAAACCAAGGCTCAGCCATACAACCGACTGAGCCATCCAAGTGCCCCTAAATATGTCATTTTAAGTACTTGAACTAAATTGTTCTCTTGTATAGGTAGTAAGCAGAAGAAGGAAAGGATTTTATTAAACTCTTTCATGTGAAAATTGCTATTCGCTATTATAGTGCCAACAACTCAACACTGAATCTGACACTCTGTAATATGAGAGAGACAAAGTTTCTGCAGAAAGATACAACTCATTTATTGATATAAAACCATCTTCCCATCCACAAGACCAAAGGCCCCTTTAAGAGCAACATATTTATTATCGGGCTGCTAGAAATATATATGTACGCCAATTACAACAGGCTGAACAACTGGTCTGAAACATGTGTATTACTGGTTTTTAAAAATTACACAAATTCTGCCTGCCTATACACTTATTTAAAAGTAGTACAGTAATCAGAATAGTTTTTAATACTGTTTTTGTCTCAAGTAGAGTTACTAAGAATCCAACTGTCCCAGCGGAATCTACAAAATTTTCAGTATTATAAATTAATCTGAATTTTTAAAATGGCAATCATTTAGGTGATTAGTAGGACAGTTATGACCAGAAAATGAATGAAATCTTGATGTTTTTTCAACAAACATGCCTTAAACTATTTATTCTGTTTTAAATCACACTAAGTGGATGTTTAAATTTAAGGAATAAGACTTGACCTTGTCCTAGACAGAACCTTATACAACACAGAAAAATAAACAAGTATTTATAAGAGAACATGATGATGATTCATTATATGTAGCTACAAGTTG
This sequence comes from Ursus maritimus, assembly GCF_017311325.1. Classification (NCBI taxonomy): domain Eukaryota; kingdom Metazoa; phylum Chordata; class Mammalia; order Carnivora; family Ursidae; genus Ursus; species Ursus maritimus. Next base: position 94,617,369 of record NW_024423343.1, on the reverse strand, counting down.
AGATAAAAACATGGGGGAGAGGGGCGCCTGGGTGGCTCAGTTGTTAAGCGTCTGCCTTTGGCTCAGGGCGTGATCCCAGCGTTCCAGGATCGAGTCCCACATCAGGCTCCTCCGCTGGGAGCCTGCTTCTTCCTCTCCCACTCCCCCTGCTTGTGTTCCCCCTCTCACTGGCTGTCTCTCTGTCAAATAAATAAATAAAATCTTAAAAAGAAAAAAAAAAAAACCATGGGAGAGAGAGTAGGTACTGAAAGGCATAACTTTTGAAACTTGAAACAGTAATATTTCTATCAGAGAAGAGTAGAATGGTCATTCAATACAGAAACAAGAGGTCAACCAATATTCTCCCTGCTATTAAGTGCTCTGGTTTTCAGTTTTGGGGCACAGATTTATAACTGAGCATTTCTGTGATAGATCATATTTTTTCAATCTTTTTATGTAACTTCATGTGGGCTGAATTTTTGTATTTTTTTTTTTAGAGATTTTATTGGTTTGTTTGAGAGAGAGAGAGAGAGAGCATGAGCAGAGAGGAGGGGCAGAGGGAGAGGGAGAAGCAGACTCTTTGCTGAGCAGGGAACCCCATGAGGGGCTCGATTCCAGGACCCTGGGATCATGACCTAAGCTGAAGGCAGATGCTTAACCGACTGAGCCACCTAGGTACCCTGAATTTTTTGTATAATTTACTCAATAGTATTAAAACAAGAAGCTTCTATTCTAGTGACCTGTTATTTACTTTCACACATATGGGGGGAAAAAAAAGGTATGCTCCATAGCAAAATACATTAGCTCTGCCCATACCAACAAATGGTGGTGGGAATCGTGACCAAGTATCACATTTTGCTAAGTTTGGGTTTAATTTTGAAGTATTTAACTCATGTTTTTATTCCTATGATATCCAGCAACTACAAAAGCATTAAGGATATTTTAAGAACATAAATGAAGAGCATAATTATTATAGAAATGAAGGTTGAGATAATTAAATTAGAAAGTAGTGAAATTGACAAATATTTTATGTATGTATCAGATAAATCATTTGTGAGTGGCAGTAACTCAGAAGGTCTGGTGGTGACTCATGCATAGGCTAACCATATGTCCTAGTTTGGGACAGGCCCAATTTACATGTGTTGCCTTAATGTCTTTCTGATTTGGTATTTGTTCCAGAATTTTCATTTTTAAGCAATGCTATTTTTTAAATAGTTGAATTCAAATGATCTGGTATAGGTTTAGGAGTTCTCTACTTCATACTGTGAGTTTTTGCTGTGATCTCTCTTAGCACATGAGGGATTTAGGTTCACAGAACAGAGTTTTCGCTTTCACTGGCAGTTAAATTTAAAGACAAACATCAATACCTTTCTTCTTTTCCCAGCACTTTTCAAATGCAATGTAACTTTAACTTAACTCTTTAAGGCATAGTTGCTGGGCTCTTGCTGATAAAATGAAGCACTCTCAGAAATGCTTCAAATCTCTTGCGGAGTGGGTGCTGTCCCCTGAAGACCCACTTCGTGCACCATCTACTTTCACCAAGGTCATAACCAGTCCCCAGTTCTCAGGAAGTTCAAACCACCAAGATATCAGTCAGCAAGGCCATGGAAAACGTGGGAAATACTGGAAGAGCATATGTAAAATTTGAGTGGGAAACAGAAGCCAAGAAGTCCTGACTTAGCAAGTGAGAGTATTCTGATGTCTGTTGCCATAATGGTTGTTTCCTCGTTCTGTGGTATAAAATTATAACTTATTTTTATTCATAATAAACCATTTTAGGAGCAAGAAATGAAAAAAGTACATATTTAATGAAAATTTAATGATTAGATTTCTGCTTTTAAAGAAAGTTGATAATGTCGCTTTCACAAAACGTCATTATTCACTCTCCACCATAGGACTTGTAGCAATATCACTGATCATATTAAAACTGGAGAACTCAAGTATATTTAAAAACCACTTCCAATGTTGTAGTTAATTTAAGATGACTATACTGGAAAATAAGGATTTAATACATGTAGCCAGAAAAGACATATTTATATAACATTCTATGCAACATGACTTTTTATTTAGATCAAATTACTATTCTTCTAAATTAATCTTGCTCCCTTTTAATTCCAACTTCTCATGTGCAAGAATAAAATATGAAGTGATAGCTGTTAATTTATTGACTTGAATAACAAAAGAACTCTGGAAATAGTTAAATGCGTCTAGTCTTATATCAATGTTGTTAGACTCATCAAACAGAAAGTTAATTCCTGTAGTGGTTCCATTTTTTTTTTTCTGTCAATTCATGGAATCAAAGTAGAGCTTTAAAAAATGCATTATGTTTGTATTAGGGTTATCTAGAGAAACAGAACCAAAAAGAATGAATATATATATATTCATATATATATTCATCCATCCATCTATCTATCTATAGAGAGAGATTTTAAGAAACTCACTCACAATTAGGACTTCAGCATATGTAAAAAAAAAAAAAGTACATTCTCAGTTAAAAATATTATGGTTTATAAAGATAGTCAAGTGAAGATGTCAACAATCTCAAATTTATTAACCACAAAATGCAACTTTGAAAATTACATATTTTTGATTTCATATTTTTATGAAAAATAATTTAAAGTCCATATCACAAATGAACATGTATTCTTCAGAAATATACTAGCAATGTAGTATGAAATGGATACAAATAAGAATTTGATTAAAGTATGAAAATGTGTACTAAGAATAATTAAACTATGAATGCTATTTTTTTACCATCCAGATAATCAAATAGGATTATTTTTGCTTTAATAAAATGCATATGCTACTTTTATTTTTTGAAAGAATTTTATTTCTGAAAATAGTTTTTGAATATAATTATCATATAGGTCTACAAAACAATAAACCCACTGTATTGGTCAATAAGTAAATATTAAAAATTATGGAATTTAATTATTTTAATACCCTTTTTACTTTTACAAATGACCCTATTTGGTTGGTGAAGGATATAGCCATATACAACATGAAGAACTCTACTTCTACACTAAAAATCATTAGTGCCAGACTATGCTAAATGACAAAATAAATTTTAAAAAAAGAAAAATGTCCAAGTTTTACCTCCAGGATTATTAGTTATATACAATGTCTTACTAGCATGCTGATAATTCAGGAAAAGTTTGGAAATTAATTTCAGAATAATAAGCACAAGGACTGAATTGTTGCTTGCACTCTTGCTAACCATAAATATATTTTAATTGGTATTCTTAATAATAGTTCTTAATCTTTATGAAAAGATATCATCTGTCAGGCACTTGAAGTGCTTGATCTATATTTACTCTAGTAACCCCGTAAAGTATATACTACCTTTTTTATACAAAGACGGATTTATTTTAGAGAGAGGGAGAGTGCGGGCTTGGGAGAGAGAGAGCAGGGGAGGAGCAGAGGGAGAGACAGGGAATCTCAAGCAGAGTCCCTGCTGAGCAGGGAGCCCTAGCCAGGGCTCCATGTCTTGACCCTAAGATCATAACCTGAGCCAAAATCAAGAGTCTGATGCTTAACCCACTGAGCTACCCAGGCGTCCAAATAGGCTTTTATCCACTTTTAGAGATAAAGAAAATAAGAGGCTTGGCAGCAATTCCAAGGAAACAAGCACGGGAACTTGTGATGCAGCCCAGATGTGCGTTCTTCTTAGTGTTCCTCGGAAATAACGCACCAGAGTGGTAAGCACTGAATGTGGAGTGTCTTTTGCCAAAGATAAACTTACCAAGGTTAGAAGGACACAAGATGGCAAACACTATGTAAACCCTTAAGCAGGAGAAAACTGTGCATAGCTTTAAAACATCATGGGACCAGCCGACTTAACCTGCTCTTTATCACTTTGAAAGAACTTTAAACTTAACATGTCTTTTGAGAACCAGCTGTGTTTCTGAGTGCAAGTGTCTCTATGATACACTGTTCAGTTTTCAGGTATGATTTCATGTGGGATGGAAAGGATTTTGAAGGGGTTTTTTTCCCCTGCTGCTTAGACTCATCTGAGCTGAAGGCTAACAAAATTTCTATGTGGGGAGAAGCAAGCTCATGACCAACATTCTATGTTAGATTGCAAAATTCCCACTGGACCACCTCCCATTGGGCCAAAAGTAATGTTTCATTCCCTCAAATCTCAAGAAGTCACTGACTACAGGACACAACAGATAATCAGTGTATACTTACTGAATATTTTTAAAACTTACATTACTTGATAAGAACTCTTGCCCAAGTTTTAGCATGTAGAACATTCTCTGGCAAAGCCATCGGAATGTTTCAGATTTGTACTTACCCCTCATCTACAAGGCGCTCCTGATTAAACTTAGATTGCATTCTTATTAGCACTCATACAATTTAGTCCTTTGTAAAAATGTACGTTTCTATTTGCGCTCGTCTTTTCTGAAGTCTTATCTCCTCTCTAGCAGCATTTACTCAATATCCCCTGAGCACTCTTTGAGCAACAATAGTACACAGAATGGGATTTGCCAAGCATGAATATTCCATAAGGATAGCAAGGATTCTGTAGTTCACTGACTCTATTGTCTTTGAAGGCAAATTTCTACATTAACACTGAGTTCCGTTCTTCCTTTGCAGAGCTAAGCAACAGTAGTAACCACATACTTTGATGGTAATTTATATTCAGTGAAGAATTATTATTCATATAGGCTCAAAGTTGCCTTACTCATTTGCATTTGTTCCTTCCCTAGACTCTCAAAGCATGTTGGAAGAAGAACCCTATCCTTTAGGTTACATCAACTAGAAAGATGTCAACAAGATAAAGAGAAAATTAATTCATGGACGACTTTAATTTAAAAATAAGACAATGACTATGGTTTGGACTGAGATGTAATTGAACATAAGGATCAGATTTTATTTGCCTGTTTATCCCAGTATATAACACAGTGCCTGGTATGTAACATTTGTTTGATAAATAAACATTTGTTGAAAGGAGAAAACATCAGTGGTCAAACTGTGCCCATTGGGCCAAATCTGGCCATCCCTTATTTTGCACAGTCCCTGAACACACTCTTCCTCATGTACTTACGTAGTGTCTATGGCTACTTTCACGCTACAAAGGCTTCCTGGCCTGCAAAGCTAAAACAAATTACTATCTGGCTCTTTACCAAAAAAAAAAAAAATGTTTCCTAATGCATGAATAGGAGAATGCCTGAAAAATGAAAAAAAAATCACTAGTCATCTTTTCCATGAGCATAATTTTATGCAGTTATAATGAAAGCATATAGGGACACCTGGGTGGTTCCGTCAGTTAAGCGTCTGCCTTCAACTTCAGGTTATGATCCTAGGGTCCAGGATCAAGCCCCACATTCGGCTCCCTGCTCAGCAGAGACCCTGCTTTTCCCTCTCCTTCTGCTGCTCCCCCTGCTTGTGCTCTCCCTCTCTGTCAAATAAATAAATAAAATCTTTAAAAACAAACAAAAAACAATGAGAGCATATACAAAGTTCCTTATTTTCCTTTTTATTTACTCTATCATATACCTATTTTCCATGATGAGCCCCAGTTAGTATTCTGTCGTATAGATATGTTGTATAACCATCCATCCCTGACCCCAGTTTTCATGGTTGGGGGAAAACGAGACTCATACACATAAACTGCAAGGTACTTCTATCTCTGGCCCCCTCTGGTTCCATCTCCCTTCCACAGCGGTACAATGTGGCTTTAAAAGTTAAAAATACACTCACTTATTTAATTCTAACATATCAGAGGGCAGTAGAGCAATCAGATTCTAAATTCTCCTCTTACAGTCAAAACTGAAAGACTCTGGGTCTTTGATGAACACCCATCATACAGCTCCTACTAATAGGTGTAGAGCTTCATGTTTTCATATTCAAAAATAAATAAATAAATAAATAAATAAATAAATAAATAAATAAATAAAATAAACAGTTGCCCACCTCTGCTAAAAGGAGATGATGTCCCATTTTCTTCCCTGGTATTCTTTTTTCAAGGAGGCCAAATTATGTCAACTTCAGAAATAAAGTATAAAAGAAAAATCACAATGTATTTGGCCTTTCCTGATTTTTACACTTGTAATCTGCTCACTGGAATGTTTATATAAACAGAACATTAATTTTATACTCAAGTATTCATCCATACACTTGTAAAAAAACAAAAGCTAAATGCCTAACATGTGTCTACCATTAGGCTATGCAATGGAGAGAAAAACACAAGCGGGATAGATATTATACAGATGAAGTGCTTGGTGATGAGTTAGACTCTAAATCCTGAAGATAAGTCCCATCAGCTAGTATTATATTTAAACTAAAGCTCAGTATCATACAGGCCTACAAAAGCTGTGTTTTAGTTTAAATGTAATACTGGTTCTAATCTGATCAGCTGTATATTATGAGCTTCAGTTATACTCAAGCTTAGTGATATGTTGAGTTTTGGACGGACAGCCAGAACCAGGATTTACTATTCTCATTGGGCTGCTAAAGCAAAAATAACTTCCTTCGACTCCATGACTGTCCCCAAGTCTAAAAATATATTACTGAACGAATAGAATGCAATAACTGATGTGAGTGAGGGCAGCTAGACCCCATCGCTTCTCCAAAGGACTAGTCTGTTCAAGTCCATTGGAACCAGTACAAGTCCTTGGGATCACAAAGCTTGTATTTCTAGGAATTGCAGTACGCTAAGAATGCCAGTGCCCCTGGTATCCATACAGATTCCAAACTAATTCCCCTAATCGGGTGATAGGAAAAATTTTCTGTTAGGCTGTCTTTTTTTTTTTTTTTTAAGATTTTATTTATTTATTCGACAGAGAGAGACAGCCAGCGAGAGAGGGAACACAAGCAGGGGGAGTGGGAGAGGAAGAAGCAGGCTCATAGCGGAAGAGCCTGATGTGGAACTCGATCCCGTAACGCCGGGATCACGCCCTGAGCCGAAGGCAGACGATTAACCGCTGTGCCACCCAGGCGCCCCCTCTGTTAGGCTGTCTTACACAAGGTTAGTCCTGGAATTCCAAAAGACAGCTGTTTTCTTTCTTTGACAGATGTGAAGAAGCCATGGGTCACTTCTACCTTTGCTCAGAAGCAAGGAAGTGGCAACAGACACAGCACTTTGCATCTGGGGAAGAGTCTTGTGTTATATAACTCTTGTAGCAATTGTGGGCAGCATCACGAGAAAAAAAAATAATGAAGAAGAAAAAGCATACAGTTAAGAATAAGCTCATATCCCTTTTGGCTGAGATCATGCATGAGTGAGAGGGAAGGACAGGGATGTAGAGAGGGCACCCCTGGATCAGGCTGTTAGGCGGAGGCTCCTGAAAGACAGACCCACTGTCCTATCTCAAACAGTGTGACATCCACCTTCTTAACTTTGTTCCGGTTTCTCTGGTCAGTGGAACCCACTCATAAGGCTATGTCCAACAGGGCAAAGCACGCAGCAACATGCAAACACATTACTCAGCATACATTTTCTCTTGTTATGAAATTTGCACTTATGAATTTATGGGAAGCCTATGCTATGTCAGGGAAGTCAAGACCCCCTCTGTAGCATCCATAGCATCCTCTGTCTGCCCTATGCGACTATTCCTCTTCACCCCCCTGACTGTGGCTGGGACTACAAATGCTTCCAATAGGGGCGCCTGGGCAGCTCAGTCATTAAGCGTCTGCCTTCGGCTCAGGGCATGATCCCGGTGTTCTGGGATCGAGCCCCACATCAGGCTCCTCCGCTGGGAGCCTGCTTCTTCCTCTCCACTCCCCTTGCTTGTGTTCCCTCTCTCGCTGGCTGTCTCTCTCTCTCTGTCAAATAAATAAATAAATAAATAAATAAATTAATTAATTAATTAATTAAAAAAAGCTTCCAATAAGATAACCATTCCCTACTCAGTTATACCCTTGAGTCTCTCAAAGCTGTTATGACCCTCCTGCTAGCTCTACATTTACCCACATGCTTCTTCAGTGACAGGGAAGAAAAGGAGTTCAGAATTTCACTTCCACGTGCTGCCTGAGTTCCACAGACCAGCTCTGAAAGAGCCAGCTGCGGGTGCAAAAAATATAATCAAAATTCGATTTAACATGCTCTGGGTTGGCCAACCACAACAAGAATCTCAAACGTGGTACCCTAAGTTTTAAAATAATCAAACTGCAAGATTCAACTGTAGAATTTTATCTAATTGCTCCCTGGGATGTTTGCAGATGATACACACTTAATGCCTCTTCCCCCAGATTGCCTCTCTTACCTCTCTTTAAACTCTCATTAATAATAACAACTATGATTTATCAACTGCTTATGTTAAGGATCCTATTCTAAGGGCTTTATATGTATTAACTCAGTCCGCAGAGGAAGACCCTCTCATCATTCCCATTCTACCTTTTACGGCATGCAATCTGCAGAGAGATTAAGTAAACTGCTCAAGGTCACACAGCTAGTAAGTAGCAGGGCTGTGTAAGTCCAAGTAGTGTGGTTCTGGAGAGCCCAAGCTTTTAATGATTAAGCTCCTTTGTTAACCCCCGGGCTCATTATGCAGCAGGAATCTTCATTACTGTGTCATTATTTCATTGAGGAAGCGATGCTTTCATGGTGTTCCTGGAACACACGTAGCAAAACTCTTACCACTGTCCACATTTTCATAAAGTACCACGACACTATTGAGCATCCAAATGCCAAGGAGTCCATAGTGAGTTATAAATGCCCTGCATCTCTCTTGTACTTTGATTGTATCAAAGATTGATTTGCACTACATTTGGGCAGTAGAATAAAATATATACATAAAAGAAATAGGGAGCCCTGAGTTATGTAGCTAATGAATGTGGGTGAAGTAAGATGTGAGAAGATAACTAAAGATGGAGAAATGCTATGTGTTGACTTGTATTGTCTGAATCCTTCCAGGGATACTGCCTCTCTTCGGTCTTACCATACAAATTATGTGATAATCACCCCCCCATACAACTACATTGTTAAATTCAGTTTATTTTTCATTGATGTTTTCATGACATTAACACATATGCCCCAATTTGTGGAGTAATTGTCATATATATTATGTACATGTATTACCGTATCTCAAGCAAAATCAAATTTGCTATGGGAAACTCCCATTTACCTTGTTTCTGCCTCCATTTACCTTGAGACTGTCAGTAATATATCACTCAATATAGCATCTGATCTAAAGAGAAAGCAAAAACAAGCAGCCCCGTGTTCTTTCCAGGGTCCCTAGTAGTTAATCATATTCTGATGCAAATCTACTGGCGAATTTTTAAATGCCAAGTCAAGCATGACTGGACATCAAAGATTATAAACCTTTGAGGGAAATCCATATTAACATGGAAGAGTGGAAGCCATTCATATTATTTTAGCATTCTAGAACACTCATCTGACTTAAAGAATTTTTTTTTTCTTTGAAAGGAAAGATGAATGGGCATATATCACTTTGGGCAGAACTCTCCAGAAACTATAATCTACAAGTACTGCATTTATCTGAAACTCTGTATTTTATTTTAAAGGTCGCGGCTGTATAATTCTGACTTTAGCAAGCAGAAATATTTTTCAAAAATGTAGCCTAATTTTATTGTTCATCTTTAAATATTCATTTCATATTTGATGGGCTAGAAATTTGAAATTCAAATGACCGCTTTTCCTTTTGTTCTTAGCAAAATCATCTAAGAGTAAGAGTGCAGTTCATTTATAACAAAACACAAAATAAACTTCATAATTCAACAAGAGCTAATTAAAATTATTTGAAAGCCCGTGCTTATAGGTGAATAAACTGTAAATTCTAGTTGCATAACTCAGATGCTTTGGGAGTGACGTTAGGGAAATTATTTGCCTAAGTCATTGAATCAGAAAGCTGAAAAGGGACCTCCTACAAAACCCTCATGTTACTGATGAGGTCTGGAAAGTTTCCTCAGCAAGTACAAGGGCACTTTCCAAAAAGTCACAGAGTTAGGAATCTAATCAAGGTCTACTGCCTCCAAGTCCTTTGCACTTTCTAAGAAATACTTGGCTAAGCCATACTAGATACTGAGTAAATCTTTCTAGATCTCATGTCCAAGATCTAGCCAGGGGACCTTGTCTCAAACCCAAGATCAGGGTTGCAGGTGACAGTGGGTCATTGATTTTTAGTAAGACACAGTATTCACAGGAATCTCCCTTTCCAGAAGATCTAAGCAGGGGTCAGTGAGAAAGCCTAATTATTCTAAAAAACAAACAAACAAAAAAACATCAACATGATTTTTCTCCAGATGACACATGTAGGTGTTAATATGAAGCACATTCAATATGAAATCTCTTAACATAAATGTAGATTTATTGAAGATGGTGGTCAGGCTGGAAATGTGATATAACCTACTCATGGTCCTTCTTTTTCTTCACTCGTGTATCAGTTCCCTAGAGCTGCTGGAACAAAGCACTACAGACTGAGTGACCTAAAAGAGAAATTTACTCTCGCGCAATTCTAGAAATCTGAAGCCAAGGTGTTGGTAGGGTCATGTTTTCCCTGAAGGCTCTGAGGGGGAATCTGTTCCACGCTGCTTTCCCAGCCACCCCTGGTGGTCGCTGGCAGTCCTTGGTGTTATTAGCCTTACCGCAGCACCACTTCGACTTTTCTGTTTGCACAGGGACTCCTTCCCTGTGTATACGTGTGTTTACGTGGCTCTAAGTTTTCCTCTCCTTATAAGGATACCAGCCATTGGATTTAGGGCCCACCCTAATCCAGTGGAATCTCATTTTTGCTTAATTGTATCTGAAAAGTTCCTGTTTCCAAATAAAGTGGCATGTATAGAACTGGAGATTAGGACTTCAACACACCCTTTCTGGGGACCGAATTTAACCCACCAGAGCTCCCAAGTTATTATTTTTATTTTTATAAAGGGAGCACTGCTACAGGAGACAGTGGATGGATTCTTGGATGACTGCTTTCTGAGTCAATCATGTTTGGCCAACTCATAAAAAACAAAAATAGAATGTCTGGCTTTGATGCCAAACCCTATTTGGTACGGGAATTTTTTAAAACTCAGCAATGAGGCACCATCCCTAATGTATCAGACCATTCGTGACCAGTACAGAGATAAGATAATAGTTCCAGGTATGTGGGTCTTTCCATCACCCTTATTACTATTCATTGGAACAGTCACTTCTGATTTTTTTTTTTGGTTTAAATATTTACTTACTAGAGAATTTTAAACTAGCCATAGTCTCTTTTTTTCATCTATTTATCTGAAAGGGACACTGACACCCTCCTGCTACACAGGTTCCCTGGGCAGAGGCATTCCAACATGTCTGACACAAATCCGTGCTCATATTCTAGAAGATTTAATAATTTCACTCAACAGCAGGTACCAACACAAGGTGTACATGCCACAAGCTATGGGTTACATCTGGAGAGTGATGCTTAATTCATCTTCTTATTCCTGTTATAGAAGTCTGCTTATCTTCTTCATTTTTGTGAGTGAATTGCCAGTGATTTTGTGAGTGATATATATATAAATATATATATATAATATGAATATGATAGATTGAAATTTCTTTAAGGTAAGAAACTTGATCCATCTTGATAAACTTTATAGCAATTAGTATAATGTCTTGCACATAACAGAGGTTTAACTAATATTTACAGAATAAAAAATATATGAGTTTTTAAGCCCAAACTGATTACACATGAACCAAATTGTGCTTGAATTTCATAAAACACCAACAAGCTGCACAAGTTTTTCACAATGCTAGTACATGTGATCAAGGCATTGCTTAAGGAGTTGGTTTCACATATCACGCACAAAGAAATTCTATCAAATTTAGTAACATGTTATTTGGCAAAAATAATATGTTGAATAATAATTATACCTTGCTTTCTCACAATGGGTTATTCTTAAACTATGTATAAAGGACACAATTATTTTGTTTATGATTTTAAATTATAGAGAAAAAAACATTGAAAATAATGTGTATATAGATCTGACAAGCTGATTTATTGACTAAGTGTATAAAACTCCAATAATAGCAACTAATAACTAATATGGCAATAGCACAAGTTATCAAATTAAATTATGACTAGTTAGGAAAAGGTGCACTGGAAAGTTTCCATTTAAAACATATTTGGGGGAAATGCCTATTTCTTGACAAAGTTTAAAACTGACAAAAATCCTTTTAAAAATATTATGAGCATGGGAATATGAATATAATTGTGTATATTACAAATTTTCTGATAAAATTTTTATTATATCTTTGGATCTTAACAGGTATAAGTCTGGGCCTATGAAGAATTACCAGGAAATTGAAACTACACGTTAATCTTCCAGGTCGCAGGCCTGGTACTAGCTCCATGGGCTCTTCAGACCCCTGACAGGTCCAGGTTTACAATGTTCCCATAGGTACAGTTCTGTTTCCCCAGCTTTTCCACAAAGAGTTTGAAGCAAAAATGATGTTTATATACTTGCTTCTATCTTTGTGGGTTTTTGTTGTTGTTGTTGTTTGTTTTTGTTTTTGTTTGGTTTGGTTTGCTTTAGTTTTCATTTTCTCTTAACTTGGTTTGACCACTGAGGCTGAATGACTCTTTGTCCTTAACTCTTTAATATATTTACCTTTGGAGGGTGTCATTCTGTTCTCAAAGTACAGATGGAGTTAAGCTATCATGAGACAGTCTGTGTGCCTTTTTCTCTATTATAATTATCTACATTCTCCTCTACTCATTACAACCATTCTTCTCCATACAGTCTCCCACACACATGTCCACACACACTATATAATTTTAAGCAGAAATGTTCTCTTACTTGCTACATATCCTTATCATCAAGCACAACACCACATAACAGGTGTTCCATTACATTTCGGTTCCTTTCTCCCTTTGTAGGCTATGGGAACAATAGATTGCAGGTATTTACTACAAGATGGTTCACTTTCATGGTTATCAGTGATAAGCAATTTATGTGAACATTATTTTTCCTTTCTCTTCTCTCTTTTATCCTCTTTCTTTTCTTCTATAAATAACTCTTCCCCTGCTCTAAAAATATATGACCCCCTTTCTTTCTTTCCTTTTACTGATCTTCTTCCATAAGTTCTTAGACAAATTCATTACCTATCTATATTTTAACAAAAGATAGATCCCAATAGTCAGGAAGAAAACGAGGATTTCTAAGACCCCAGACCAAATCTTAGGGTTATCAGATGATTAATTTTCGACCATTTCAACTAATTTGAATACTGAGAATGTTTGCTAAAAATTACTCATTTTTAGAATTTTAGAATTTCAAAGATATAGGTATCACTATATATAACACTGAATCACAATATATCTAATTATTCCTTCAAAGGAAGTATGCTCCCTATATCAACATACATTTATGAAGTGCACGTAAGCATAATATTATGTCTTTAAACTTAGGAATCGGGACCGTAGAATTTGACGGGAAGCCCTATGTTTCCGACCACCAAATTTTAACAAGATTCTCTTCTTAACAGAATTATGTCCCGCTCGCAAGCAGAGTCAGAAATAATGGAATTGCTCATTAAAAATAATGAGATGTCTTTGTAATGAGTCCTAATCTATAGCTTCTGTCTGTGAAACATCTTCTTTTCAATGAAAAAAATAATTAGATCCCATGGAGGTCTCACCTTAGGATATACAAGGTAACCTCAAAACCACACTTAATTATGTCAACTGCATACTTAAAGAACAATCTTACCAAAAAGCAGATGGACTTAGGGAAAGAAGCTACTTTTGATAATGAAATGGACCTGGAGGAGAAACACAGAAAACAACCAAGAGGACACTGTCACTGTTTGGCTTCCATGAGCCATCATACACTTTTTTCCTAAAGAATTGACTCCGACAGAAAATGGAGCACTAGTCAGTGAAGGGTTAATCTCATTTCTCAACCCATCAGACACTTGCACTCTTCCAACTTCTAAACGCACTTTTCTTGCTTTAACTGCCTCTTTCATGCTGTGAAAATGGAACATAATTTTTTACTGAAGCCATACAGAAGTTCAGCAGGCAATTTCTTTAAACACCACCAGTTTTTTCAAGGGCTAGTGCAGTATAACAGTAACTAACTTTCCTATTATTTCCAACCGTCCTGGTTGCCTACACCATCCAACACCTTGTTCTTTGTTTGAACCCTCCATTTCAAAATCATTAATGGCAAGTATTATCACTTTGTTAATACTAACAATCACAATAATAGCTACTATGGAAGGGCTGATTAGGTCCCAGTCATGGTATGCACTTACCACGCACTGTCTTGTTCAGTCTTTACAAAAACCCTATGAGGTAGGTATTATTATTCCTGTTTCATGTATGAAGCACTAGGGGTTCAAGAATATTAATCACTTATCTAAGCTCTAACACCAAGTGACTACAGGATGGCTCACAGAGTGGGGAAGTTGGGAAAAAAAAGGAACTGAAATTAACATTAATTTCTGAATTCCACATCCATTCCTTAGAAAATAGGACTCCTACGAATATCTCCTCCCCTTAATTTAAGATGTTTTAGCTTATGAACCTGTTCAAGGTCTCGCCCAATCACCCCAGTCCATATGCTCCTCCCTCTGTCTGTCTTGGCCAGGTAGGGCCTCCATAACCCAGTTCTTGCTGCTGTATCAGCCAAATATTTTTCAAGAGAAAAATTCATCCTCTTATGTGAAATATCCTGATTTTTAAATAACGGTTAAATTTTTCAATGGCACATGTATGGGTCAGACCTGGCCCAGAGATTGTCAATTTATATGGTCTGCTTTAAATTCTGCTACCACACTTGAGGACTGCAGGATTTCTGATCCGTCCTCTCTATAGTTTGGGCTCCTGCCTCCCACAGACTGTTTTCATCGCTTCACAGAATTTATCTCTGCTCTTTGTTCCTCTCCATTTTTAAGTGATTTCAAATCCTTCTCAGTGGCAGGTAGGTTCTCCTTCTTTCCAAACGTTAGCCCTGAATAGTCAAGACAATAAAAGGAGCCAAATATTATATAATGGGGCGAGTCATTTAACCGCATGTAGTTCATCTGTAATCTAGTTAGGCTGCTTACCCACCTGGGGACCCAAGGAGGCACAGGGACATTTAGAATCTTTTATCAAACGCCGTTTATCTGTATGTAGAAACGTGGTAAGTCTTTGTTGGAATGACAGTTGGGATGGTAAGGGCAGGGAAAAATCGGTCAGGTGAGAATCGTTATTTTTTTATCAATTCCTTAAAAATATTTGAGAGATGAATACTGATTGTTCCACGGCGAGACTGAACACCAGTGAGAAGAGGTACAATGTTGCCACTAACAACATCAACCAGACATAGGAAATAGACTTGGAAGTCTGTGGATTCCCCCAGGAGACTTAGTATCTTTCTAGCTGACTATTTTATGAGAGAAAAAGTAACAGTATTCACTACACAGAGAAGCTGGTGTACAGGCATTCCCACAGAGAATGTTCTTTTAAATCTTAAGCATTTTATTTAGTCCACAGAGGTCTGAAGACTTTGGCTACAACCCTACATGCACACCCAAAACTCCCCACTGACCCAACCACAGAGAATCCCCTTGGCTTCAGGCCCTACCGGGCTGTATTTGGCTTTAAGGTTAGGATAGAAGTAAAAAAAGGCTCTGTCTTATTGAAGCATTGTTGACAATCTGTTATCAGCAGGAGTTTCCAACAGGTGCATGGAAACAACATTTAAACAAAATGACCTTTTGGAGGGCCAGTGAGCTTGTTTTCCTTTTTTCCCTTTTTCTCTCAGGTTCACAGCCCAGCTACTAGTAAGTGTATTAGTTTTCCACTGCTTTTGTAACAGATTACCACAAATTGGGCAACTTAAAAAACAACAGGAATGTATTCTGTCACAATTTTGGAGGGCAGAAGCCCTAAATCAAGGTGTCCAAAGGGCCAGCTTCCTCCTGAGGCTCTGGGGAGATTCTGTTCTTTGCGTCTTCCAGCCTCTGGTGGTGCCAGGTGTTCCCTGGCTTACGACTCTATCACTCCAGTCTCTGCCCCATCTTCATATGGCCTTCTCCTCTATGTCTTCTCTTCTGTCTCTTATAAGGGCACTTGGCATTGGATTTAGGACACAGCACATAATCTAGGATGATCTCATCTCAAGGTCCATGAATAAGGTACATCTGCAAAGACCCTTTTTCCAAATAAGGTCGTATTCACAGGCTCCAAAATGTGGAAATATCTTTTGGGAGGTCATCACTCAAACCATCACATGTACAGAATGCATAGACACACAGACACACACACACACACACAGACAGACACACACACACCCCTAATGAGAGGAAAGAGGGAAAACAGCCACCGGCAGCAGCCTCGGCTCTGGATCGGTGACACGGAGGTTCCCTCCTTGTACTCTGTATTCACAAGATTTCTGAGTACAATGGATTTAGGCTGAATCTGGAGACTGTAATTCCCCTCTTCACCCTAAATATCTGTGAGAAAGTGGGTCCTGCTTAAGAATCTCGAAAGAATTAAACTTCTTTCAAATGCTTACTTTGGAAAAATGGATCAGGGAAGAGTATATTTGGGGAAAATGCACTTGGCATTTATAGAACATAAAATCCGACAGGCATCATCAATTAGACATCCACTACGGCACACCTTCAGATAGGTGTTTTGCAAATAAAAGTCAACCCAACTAAGAAAGCTGAAATATGTGCAGGGCACATGGTTTAAATGATTAGACGAATCTAATGCACCTGCTACTTAGACAATCTCTGCTCATCAACTTGGTCCCCAAACACATTCTATGGGACTAATTTAATGCCAGCTACTGGGAATAAAGCAAAATCCTATTTTTTGCAATGGAAATTACCCTCTTGACTAAGGCAACTAAGAAGATGGAGAAAGCCCACGGGCTTTAACAAAATCTCTCTGGGACTCTCTTACGATGTGTCTCTAGAAGCTGCACTTGCCTATTTACTCACATACCTGCCTACTCAATGAGGTAGAAATTAAATCCTTAGTCTGGGCCAGTCTTGGCAAAATTGGATGCTTTCTCCAAAAATTCACTTAAAATCTTAAACCAATGGCTTTCAAGTAGTTTCCCACGCAGGGACATCTGCCAGCACTCCCCCTTCCTTCCTACTTTGGAATTCCGAAAGCATTATTGGATGTGTGTCCTCTAGTCTTGTTTCGCTTTCCCAGTCTCATCTCTCCACCTGTCCTTAGCATCCCCTGCTTTCCCCCACCATATTTGTTCACAGATGCCCAAATTCTTCCCTAATAAGTACACTTCATGGGTTGTAATCACCTACAAGCTTGCAGACCAGCAGCACCTCAGACACCATCCCAGCTTTACTCTCTGCATCTTAACCGTAAGCACATTAAAGTGTGAATGCATTCTCTAATTCACACTTGCTTGCTAAGTTATGACATTTTCTTTGGTCTGGACTCCTAGCAAGCATGTTTTCTTGCTCAAAACTCTACTTCTTCATCCGCTATTTGTGTAGAGCAATGGATTTTAACCCTAGCTGCCCATTAAAATCACCTGAAGAGTTGTGGTTATTGATTTTTTTATTGTTATCAAAAAAGCTCCACCCTTCAGAGATCTTAATTTAATTTTCTGGGATGGAGCTCACACACAGTCTTTCTTTTTTTGTTGTTGTTGTTGTTGTTTGTTTGTTTTTTTGGTTTTTTTTTTTAACGTTCCGGAGGAAATTCTAATATACAGCCACATTTGAAAGCACTGTCATCACAGGACAGTGATTTAGTGTGGTTCCTGAGTTAGCGGCATCAGCATCCCCCAAACTTGCTGGAAATGCACATTCTTTGCCGGCATCCCAGGTTTCTGAACCAAAAATTCTGGAGGTGGGCCCAGCAAGCTGTGTTTTCACAAGTCCTCCGAGTGACTGTGATGAGGTTTGAAGTTTGAGAAACACTGCCATCAAGCATCTCTTGCCACTTGTTCAAAGTCTATGGAAGGCACAGAAATGAGTGAAGTCTGGTCTTTGCCATGGAACAAGAAAAATTTACCTGGAGGAAACACCTTGACTAGAGACAGATGCAAACAAGACACATACTTTCCAAGCCCTGTAATTCTAGTCAGAATGTGACTAAATACAAGCAAAGTGGATGTGAATAGAAAACAAAACAAAACAAAACAAAAACAAAAACCAAGAAAACAAAAACAAAAACAAACCAAACTATTACTCCCAAGTGGAAGGATTTCTGTGGAAAGAGGAAATTTCTGCAAGTGACACAGCATAAACAATAGGAGGGAAAAGGGCATTTAGGCAACTAGGTTGATTTATGAGGAGATAGACCAAAAAAATAAACAGGTGGTAGTCAGGGTAGGAAGGAGCTTAAATGTCACTCTAAGTCATTAAGGTGTTTCTAAAAATATACCAGAAAAAATATCTAATGTATGAGTTGCAGTAGGCTTAATAAAGGGAAGGAAGATAACAGAGAAATTTTCAGGCATTGAAAAGAGCGTGTACAAAGGCCCTGAGACAGGAAAAGCCATGGTATCTTCAATAGAATTTCAAATCAGAGATCATGAACTCACTTAAAATGCAAGGTCTTAGTGCTCATCTGGGAAGCTGATTTTGCAGAGGACAGATTGATAGGAATTGTGACCTTGAAACTGAAATTTAATTCTAAGAGACTCCATTCCTGATTATAGGTAATAGAATTCTCCCTACTATGAAGGCCTCCTTTATTCCTTATTTATCTTTCTAATTTCTTTATTTTAATGTAAACTAAGGGGATGCTCTGAATAACTAAAAAGTTGAAAGTAGGGAAATTTTATGATACAACACAACCCTGAAGATTGCCATGGTAATGAAGTGTTGAAAAACAAATTTAATGGTGGTCGCGTGGCATTCTTCACTTGTAACTATAGCTTCCTTCTTGGAGGACGACCAAGTAGTATCACATCCTGAGCTGATTCCCAATGCCATGAAAAGAAAATAAACTGTAGTGGGCACTTGACTTTTTGATGCGTCACAGCCATCTTTGCCATTTTAAGTAACAGAACTCCAAATTCTGCTTACGCTACAGTCCTGACAGCACACCCTATCTACTAAAACCCTCTTTCTGGATCTTAGATTATGTGATCTTAGATGGTACTTCAAGGTTAGAGCGTGGAACTCAGGTCTGGCAATCAGAATGCCACACCTCCTTGCTCACAGCAACTTATTCTGAATGGCCCGAAAACACTAGATGGTGGAACAGGATGAGCTTATTCTAATTTTTTTTTTGAAAGTTTTTTTTTTTTTTTTAATATATTTTTTGGACAGAGAGAGACACAGCGAGAGAGGAAACACCAGCAGGGGGAGAGAGAGAGGGAAAAGCAGGCTTCCCGCTGAGCAGGGAGCCCAATGAGGGGCTGGATCCCAGGACCCTGGGATCATGACCTGAGCTGAAGGCAGACACTTAACGACTGAGCCACCCAGGTGCCCCTAATCTTTTTTTTTTTTCCTGAAAAAGAAAAATAACTTGGCCAAGACCATTTCTTAAAAAAGTAGTTCAAAGAGGAAGAACTTGTCCTTCCACGCATATAACATGTAGCACTTAAACAGCATGGTATTGGTAAGCAACAGTCAAATAGATCAATGGACTAGCAAAGAGAATTCAGAAACAGAATCAGAAATGTGGAATTTATACGTGTAAGAATATTACTGAAAAATCAGTAAGGAAAACAAAACTAGTTTTAGAAAAATGAAGGATTTCATAATGTTGGAAAATTTGGCTATTTGGGAAAATTAGAGTAAGAACCCTACTATATAGCAGTCCAAAATTAAATTATCGATAGTCTAAAGTATTCAATGGAAAATCTTATAAAATAGTTTCTTTTAAATTATTGCTACGTATTATAATCACCTGGTGATCTTAAAAAAAAAAAAAATCCTCGATCCATTACATTACCAATTAAGTAACTATCTGTGAGGGTGGAACCCAAGCATCAGTATTTTTAAAGCTTCCCTGGGTTCCACGTGTAGCAAAGTTTGAGAACCACTACCGGTTAATAAAGAAATGTGCTCTTGATCTTTCTAGCAGTCAAAGGAAAGAATAAAAAAAAGGTAGAAGGGTACCTGGCTGGCTCACTCAGTAGAGAATGTGACTCTTAATCTCAGGGTTGTAAGTTCAAGCCCCAGGCTGGGTATAGAAGTCAACTTAAAAATAAAATCTAAAAACAAAAAACAAAAACAAAAAGCCAAATGTTCAGGAGGTTTACCAGTTTTCCTGGTGTTGAAAATAGGGAGAAATGTCATCACTTAAAAGCCTCACAAATTAATAGTGCATTCTATAAACCTATTAAATTGACGGTGGCATTATAAAACTAATGTCTTTGCTAGTTGTGCTTTTCCGCCCTTAAAACTACTTAGAAGGATCCTAGTTGATTGGCCATAGAGTGGTCAGGACCAGGATCGTAGGGAACTCAGCAAATGTATCTTCTATAAACAGTTTGAGTTGTTATCTATTCGGATAATCAGTGGCTTCACCATCATCAAAACTAGTTAATTTCATGTTGTGTATACGTACTGCTCTAGTGACCATATCATTTAGCACGGGGTATGGCTGACACCAGAGCCTTAATGCAGAGGTTCTGGACTTGAAACGTCTAGACCATTTCTCCTTCCTAGCCCTGTAGATCCTGTAACCCTTCCACCCCGAGTTTAGACATAACATCTGAATCTTTCTATCCTAAGCTCCAGGCTGTCACTACTAACAAATCAGAATTGGCATATAAGTTGAAATACACCACAGGAATTTTCTATTTCATTGTGACACAGGGAGGGAGACACACTTTGGGGATTAATCCAGCGGGAAGGGATACTAGAAATATGGGCTGAACCCCTGAAACTGGGGAAAGACGGTGCAGCAGGAATCGATTACCTGCATCTCAGACCAAGGTTCTAAAAGGAAGAAACCAGGTACCAAGAACTGTGAAGAGTCTGACATTTACCAGTCAGAGAGCCCCAAGTTAGCCTGCTAGTTTCATAGATGTTCAAAGAAGACGTGAGACTCCTGGATCATCGACAAAGGACTTTGTTATGAAGGAGCACGAGGTCCGTGCTCACATCAATTGCCTTTGTCCCTCAAGTGCCACGGTGGAGATCGTGTAGAGTTGGGCTGGGGGTGTGGTGCACATGGTAGGTCTGTGCCATAGCTGAGGAACCTTCAGATTATATAACCCCCAATCTATGAAGGAGGCCACAAGCAGACCTGTCCAACATTTACCCTGAGGGTCACATTATCATCATTATATTGCCCTCTAGCCTGAAGGGGAGAGTACCTCTGTTTTCCAAGGTTATCTGCTATACAAACATTCTTAGAAAGATAATACAAGGAAATACCAGAAAGACAAGGCAGAAAAACCATGGCATCCTAAGAGAGAGTTTCAGTTACCTGATGTCTGATGGCAGCAGCTGCCCTTATCGAGGCAAGATCAAGGCTCTTGCTTTTGTCCACCTGGCTGGTTTAGACAAGGTGTCTAAGGGACACATGCTGGTGGATGTTGTTGCCACCATAGGTATCTAAGATACTGTGTTTGGAGAAGTGGATCTGTGAGCAGGGGAACAGCATTTATCTCTCCGCCTGTCTGCTTTCTCTGTGGAGCCCGGGCAACATTGGAAAGGGACTTTGTGTGTGTATGTGTGTGTGTGTACACATGCATGAACACTTAGCTGTCAGGCTTTCGGTGCATGTACTAGAAAAGGAGAAGTCAAATTAGCCACTTTCTTCCCCCTATGCCCCCCCAAAATAAATACCATGGCGAATTACCCCAGCATGAGGACCAAGGAGATAGCAGACAGGACCCCAGAATAAAAAAGGAATAAGAGAAAGAGAAAAAATTAATCATAGTTAATACAGTTAGCAGCCCACATTATATCCCAGTTTTACAAGGCTGAAAACTAATGAATTGGGTTTCCACTTAGAGAAATACTGTATGAATTTAGGGTACAATAGGAATTTCCACTGCCTCTATTAATATAATGCCCTTATCCTACAACCAGACTCATCATAATTCTCTGAAGGTAAAAACAAAGGAAAAGCATTACACGTTTTTACCGGCTTCACAGGAAATTCAGATTTGCTTCCCAAATATACTTCAATTTTCCTTTATGGATTTCATTACAGGTGTACAATCTACTAAGAACATAGCCGAAGGATATCATTATTATCTGATGCCTTACAACTCCAATTAAATTAGTCACTTTAAGAATGCTGAAGCCATTGGGGAAATTCCGTTACATTAAATGGCTCTGACACTTTCCACAGTCTTGGTTAGGTCAGCACAGAGAACAGCTGGAGAGCTAAGGGTACAAAGATGTGCTGATTGCAAGTCAAGGAACCTGAAGAAAATCTAAATTAAACACACTCAATTTCTGCTCACTTTGAGGGACAGCCAATGGGAAATGGGCCCCCTGAGACAGAGAAAGTGGTAGCAAAGGCAAAGTAGAAAGATGGACACCTGGAGCCATCCCATAAGCTTCCCGTGAACTTTCTTCTCATTCACAGCTACCCTCATTGATTGGAAAACATGTTCAGCTTGTGTGCCCCAGGATGCTATTGAATATATTGTGAAGCAATAGCCACAGATAATTGAAAGATGATGTCATGCCAAGCAACACAGTGTAGCAGAACATAAACCACAACTAACTGGCTAGAGGACCTTAGCCAAGGCTCCCTTCTGCTTCCAATCTCACTTTTCTTCTTAATGAAATGACACACTCACTCAATCTATGGTGTTTAAAATGTCTTTCTGTAAAGTGGGACAATTCCAAGGAAAAGCTTTAAGATTAACCCGGTGAAGGGTAGGAGAACAGGTTGAAGAGAAAGACCAACAAACCAGGTCTCACCTTTCCCTTCAACCAGCTCAAATGGTATCTATTTTATGTATTTAATATACCTGTGAAACTTAATTTTAGGTAAGGATCCCCTGCCACAATGAATTTAATAAAAACTGGAATAAAAATCTTCCTGTTCCTTTCCACCATTAACAATCTATCAGTTTTTTGAAATTTTTCCCTAGTGGAAAACCAACAACCACACATATACACACATAACTGGGGGCCATAAGTCTTCAGGGAGTCAGAGTTTGGTTTTATATAATAAAGGAAAACTCCCTCAGTGACCAACAAGATTCATTCAGAGATTCAGACACAGAACCCTGAAAGGGAGTTCCCCTGACACCTCCTGGGAAATAACATATAGGCTTTAATTGGAAATGAATAGTGTTTTTAGTGCTGTCTCCTTGTTCATTTATCTCTTAGGAAGGGAATTTAGGGGTGGATAATGTGGAGATAGAGCCATGTCTATCTAATCTACCGGGAGAGCAGAGCCCAATAGATTAATTTGCTCTTGGGGAGCTCTTCTGAATTCCAAGAGCACTGAGACAGATGAGACAGTCCAGGGACAAAAGTGCCCAAGACTCATGCATGTACAGTCTTCCTTCAGGAGTTTCATCACTAATGCAAAGCAGGTGAAATGTCTCTCATCATTTATGTACTCTTACCATTTTGACCCCCTCTTCTGTTCTAGATTCTCATTTTACTTGAATGCTTTCTCCATTCAATTTTCTGATCCATATGCAAAAAGAAGGGAGGATGGGAAACCCACCGGGTGTGACTGGAGAGTCCTGTGCCATTAAGGACTGGCTTGATATGCCACTGCCCACACATGACTCTGAATGGATACAAAACCAGTGCTTTTATTCTCATTTAATTCTTTCTTCAGCTTTTCTGAGAAGGCCTGGATTTGGAATTAAGAAGACGTTTTGGTTTGTTTCACAGATGCCATAAAAGCTAGAAATAGTAAAGATTTTGGTAAGGAAAGAATTTCCATATTAGGAGCTCTGGCCCGGTGAACTTTAGAGGGACGACCAGTGTATAAACAGGAAAGGCACACATACAGGCTAGAACCTTCCATTCCTTATGCCATAGACATAGAACTCAGACCCCAAAGGTTGTAACAATGTGTTCCAAATGGCAAAGACAACCTCAAAGCCAACCTGGAAACATCCTAATTGGCTTTTACTGAGAGAAAAAATTGCACCAAATATGCTATTCGTCTTTTTTTTTTTTTTTTTAAGATTTTACCTATTTGAGAGAGAGAAAGAGAGTGAGTGAGAGCATAAGCCAAGGTGGGGGAAGAAGCAGAGGGAGAAGCAAACACCCCGCTGAGCAGGGAACCTGACGCGGGCTCCATCCCAGGACCCTGGGATCATGACCTGGGCTGAAGGCAGACACCCATCCAACTGAGCCCCCCAGGACCCCCACGATTCATCTTATAAGAGAGGCATGAGATATTGTCGGTTCTCACGATATAACCTGAACGAGAACCACTGATGGAGAAAAATCTCAAGAAATAGATCTCCATGAAAAATTCCTCAAAAATCCATATCCTGTCACCTCATATGATCTTCAGCTTGCTTGGCTTGTACATTAGGCTAATTCATTTCTTTAGGGCTTACATCAGAGACTTAATTTAGCTATAAAAATAATAGGTGGGTAGCAAATAAAAGTATATAATATAGGAAAAAATAAACTCCCTTGGTAGGGTTTTAACCAAAGACAGTCTGGAATGATTCACTTGAAAGGAAAAAAAAAAAAAAGATCTTACACTGCCGCATTCCAAGGCAGGTTAGTACGCCTCCGAGATGAAGTGAGCGTCCTGCACTCCTTCCTCACGTCACTCATCATACGTAGGTACTTCTTAATGACTTAATTTGGCAAGGAAGCGTCTGTATCTCATTTTGACTCCTTTACCCCAAAAATCTGTCCAGCACATGTTAGGGCCTTAATTTACATTTATGATAACTGGATGTCACCAAGAGAAATTAGAAGGTGGTAGGGGAGCTTTGTATCTTTGTATGCCTACACTTAGAGAATCAGGAAACAGTTGCCCTGTTTCTCCATTCACTCAATCAGGGAGATCTAAAATTGTGAAAGTCAGTAGCGTGTCCTCTACCTCCAAAGCTACCACTGTCACCCTACATGAGGCAGGGAATTTAACTTGAGTTGCTTACTGAATAACTGTTGCCAACAAATATTGACTGAATAAATGAAGACGGGCAATTTTTTGAGCCTAGCATTCTCTAAGTCAAATCAACAGGCCCTTCCACAGGCTGCAACTGAGAACCTGCCTTTGCATTAAAGCCACCCCCACAGCTTTTGGGAAATACCAATCTCAGAGCCCTTCAGCCAGAGACCTTGCTATGGCCAAGAAACAGTAATTCATGGACTTAACCCTATCAGCAGTGAGAATTAATCACCGGTCCCACTTCAGGAAACTTGAGATTCCAAATTATAAAGTGTGACAATCAGGGGAGAAGAACCTCTTTTACCTAAGAGATATTTAGAAAGACACATACAGCTGTTGGCAAATCTCTCTCTCTCTCTCACACACACACACACACACACACACACACACATATTTGATAAAAAAATAAAAAACTATAGATACGATCATGTGGTCATGCAGTCTGTGAAAAATTCTGTATCTGGTGTAGGTAGAACATACTTTATGAGCAAGTTTAGAAGAACCGGCTTTGGTTAGTAAAATATAAGCAAAATGGTGAGAAGGGCAAAGAGTATGGATCATCCCCCCAAAAAGGGAAATAAACCAGAACCCAGATGGAATTTAAGAACAGAAGATCTGCCTAGTACTCAGCACAAAAGAAACCCCTACTGGTTGTTCTCACTACAGTGAGCCTTGCTCAGAGGAATAATATGATGAGAAGAGTCACAGGCCAATGAAGGAAACAGTCATCAGGTTAGGAATAACGCACGGTCTTGTGAACTTCACCTTGGAGGAGGGTTTGTGACGGGGCTTTGGAAGGCTCAGGCAGAAGATAAAGTCTAAGCTCCCATGAACTAAACCTTGGGTCACAACTAGAAAGCTTGTCAGCATCCTGCATTCTCAAGAGAGCCATGAGAATAGTAGCAGCCCGCCGGGCTTACACTGTAATAGAACCGGGGTGAATGAACCAAGCGTGCAACTACACGGTCCCATTTATTCTACTAAGTGATGTTGCTTTATGGGAGAGAGGATAATGGCTTTCGTCAATGGGGGACTGTGTGAGCTTGCTTCCTGGAGTGACCTGGTACCCCTGCCTATCACCAAGGAGTCTGGAAAACCCTTCATAAAGGTGAAGAGGAAGTCAGGAGCGAAACTTAGAATAACAGTGTGACTGGAACACCACAGCAGCACATTCCATGAGCTTTATGTGTCCTAGAAGCAGCTTGGTGACTGTAAAAATGAATGTGGTTAGACTGAAAGCTTTTGAGTTTATACTACGACTTCTGTCCTCACACTCAGTGTTATGCTGTGTTATGCAGGGAATAAGTATATTATCCCGTGAGGCCACCAGTGATCCATAGGCCCAATGGCATCACAGAAAGTGAGAGAGAAAGAACAGGAAATATGAAAACATGCTGAGCTCATTGCAAGTGTTTCCATAGGTGATCCAACGGGATCAGGGTTGTTTCCAGCTTCACACTTACAAACATGTACAACGAAGCTGTGTTGATTTCAATCTGTGTTAAGCAGATGTTTGGTTAAGAAACACACTGGAAGCGAGGAAGGGTGTTTTTCTAGGCTAGGTGGAATTCCTGATGGTGAGGTTTTTCCTTCCTCACTGTGCTCTCCTGGTGATTTGTGTCTGCTGCTCTCATGACAGCCATTTATTTTACTGTGGTTTCCATAGCTGCTGACATACCTACTGCCCAAGGGCCCATGCACTGTCTTAACTCCCCCATCTGCAGTGCCTGCTGGGAGCAATGCTGACATCTAGTAGCTACTTAATGACGGAAAGAAGATGTGTTTGAAAACACAATCCTACTTAGTTCTTGGTTTAATTTTTGTTTGCTTAATTCAACTCATGGGAGGGAACTGCAATCTTGATTAACAAAACTTAGGCTTTAAAGTCAACCCATCTGGATCTGATTCTCAGTTCTTTCAAAATCTGTAGTTGAGGAACTTGAGGAAGGCACTTAACTTCATTGATTTTGAGTTTTCTCTCCTGTAAAACAGGGATGGTTCTAACTATACTAGCTTCCTTTCACAATCAGGTAATGATTTAAAAAAAAAAAAAAAAGACGTCTTGCATGTTAAGGAGCTTAGTGAATTAGAAAGAATTTGGAAAATATTTTTTTTAATCTCAAGCCATAAACATAATTATTGCTTATATACCCCAACACCGTCCTCATTGGAGGAGACAGCAGGATGTTCAACTACAAATGTATTTCAGTTCCGGCTGCAGTCCTAGGTCTGTGGTCACGAGCAAAGCAAAGGCTTAAAATCACCCTAAATCAAAAGAGTAGCTACATTTCGTGGTCATTAAGAAAGTAAATATTAAAGGGGCACCCGGGTGGCTCACTCGGTTAAGCATCCTACTCTTGATTTCAGCTCAAGTCATAATCTCAGGATTGTAAGATCGAACCCTGCATCAGGGTCTGCAGTCAGCCTGGAGTCTCCTTGCAATTCTCCCTTTCCCTCTGCCCCACCCCTCTAAAATAAATAAATAAATCCTTAAAAAAAATAAATATTAAAGAATGATGCTTTGAGGGATTTTTTTAAGTGAAAAAAAAAAATAGGACCTGTGTCATCCCTCTAATGCTAGAAAACATTCCACATTATTTTCCACACCTGGTGAGTGATGAAGTTGGTTTTGTGCTTTTGAGCCACCATGATTTAATTATGACCTATAAGCAGTACCAAAAAAGACAAAATGTAGTTTTACCCATTTTAATCTTTATTTTGTAGCCATTCATTTTCAATCATTTGATTCATTGAGCATTTACATGGTTAATTTCACTGAGTTATTCTAACTCCTGAATTGTGGGCTTTTATTGGGACTTTATAAAGTTCCTCATTAGAGAACACTAACAGTTCAAAATAGGTTTTAGTTGTGGCCAGGAATCTTTATAAAATAGACAAGTGGCACTGACTTCAACTTAAAAAGCAAGACCTTGAGATCATTTTAAAATTTAGAATAGGGGCGCCTGGGTGGCACAGCGGTTAAGCGTCTGCCTTCGGCTCAGGGCGTGATCCCGGCGTTATGGCATCGAGCCCCACATCAGGCTCTTCTGCTATGAGCCTGCTTCTTCCTCTCCCACTCCCCCTGCTTGTGTTCCCTCTCTCGCTGGCTGTCTCTATCTCTGTCGAATAAATAAATAAAATCTTAAAATAAAATAAAATAAAATAAAATAAAATTTAGAATAAACTTTATAGAACAATTTTAGTAGCAAACACTTTGGCAACATCCAACAGGTCATTTCATCAGCTATTAACGTAAGTGTGGATCCTTTGGAGGTGGCCTCCGTGAGCAATGCCATTCATGACTTCTCTACTGAGAAATCCCGTAAGAAAAAGCTCGTCATTGCCTTACACAGCTGGAAAGGACACTGCTGGTCATGAATATTGAAAGCAGTGCCAAGAATAAAGTGACCTACCAGGAAAAAAAGGAAGATCTGAGTTGAAAAGAGAATGAGATATGAAAAGAATATAGTGAATGGGTGACAACATGATGTGGACAGAAGAATGAAAACAACATTTGAATTTAGACAGACTTACTAGAAATTAAATCTTGGGAAAATTATTTACCTTCCCTGAACCACCATTTTGTTATTGTTAAATAGGGATGATAGTGACCACCAGCCAGGCTTGTTGAGAGAACTGAATAAGCGGACTTGCGTAAAATATAGTGGATGCTTACAAGATATTTAATCTCTTCTGTCTTTCTCCTCTTCAAGACAGAAAATTAAAATCAGAGAATGAAAGAAATAGTGACAGAGGTATGGAAAGTGTCAAACAGATCCTGCCACTTTGAGGCTCCTACAGTACTTGGCTCTCCTGGAGTATTGTTAGGACAGAGGGGCATCTCCCTCCCCTTCATTCTAAGACCATGTTGACTTGATACTTTGTCCTCTGCTCCCCTTCCCTGTGGCACACCAAGAAGGAAAGTAAAGAGGAAGAAAAGAGATACTGGTCTATAGAGCCAAGGGTTTCCCAAAGACAGTTCTTTTCCTTATTCTTTAGATGGCTGACTGGTAGAATTATTTTCAAGCTGGAGCTACCCTAGGTGTCCATGATGCAGTGGAGCAAGAGGCCACGTGAAGGCGAGGAATAGGGAGGATAGAGATAGGAGAGACCAGAGGGTGACTGTTACCATCAGATGTCCATTAGAGCTTTAGATGAGGCTGGGTTGCTGGACTAAGGCATGGCTGGGTGTGTCCTCTTCTGTTGTGTACATTTACACTACACGAGAATCAGAGATACTGCTGTATACACTATGGTTGATGTAAGTTACTTCAGAGTCATTGGAAATAGAGGTGAAACTATCAGATCAGCTTGGCATCTAATCAAATGGGCAAAGAAGATAAGATGTTAGAATGAGAGCAGGCATTCTGAGGTCAGAGAGAATGTCAAATAGGTGTGATGTTCTAGGGAGCTTCGGACTGTATTCAGCTCCCCAAAGCCCACCAAAGCATGCTTCTGTGAATGAGTCACCAGCCGCCTGAACCACTGTCAGGCATGGTTTCCAGTCCTCCACCTGTCCTCAGAGAATCTTGACAGGGAATCGTTTGTCTATTACTTCTCCACGTAAGATCACAAAGTGCTAACGGCCCAGATAACAGCAGAATCTATGTACCATTCTATACAAACCAATATTCAGATGACTACGATCTATTTGTCCCATTCTTTTCCTCTGTCATCTCATTCTTTCCATAATGCCTTTAGAAACAGTGAAAGACAGGACTGTCTGAAATATTTTGGAATCTTTGGCAGACTGATTCAGAGTACCTTCAGCAAGTTTTCATTCCAGATGTTAATTGATTTCGGTAGAAATCCATTTGAAATCTCATTTTTTCCCGAAGGAGAAATATTTGGGATTTATAATTATTTTGCAAGTAAGGAAACAATCAACAATAGGGTAATAATTTGAAAAAAAAATTGCCCAATATCTTTAGAAGAATCCACAACAGAATAAAAGCCTTAAACCTGTAATATGTTGTTGTTTTGCAAATTAACGAATTACTGTTTTATAAAATAAAATCTTCAGTGTAGTTTCTATGAGCTGTTGAGCACTGATATTTCCCTGGGCAGCCTGTTCTGCATTATGCTAAACTCAATCCTGCATGGGTTGAAGGAAGTAGTAAAAGTAACAGATCAGGTGATTTTTTTTTTTTTTTTTGAGAGAGAGAGACAGAAAGAACAGGGGGGGACTGGCAGAGAAAGGGGGAGAGAGAGAATCTTACGTGCACACCACACCCAGTGCAGAGCCCAACTCGGGGCTCAATCTCACGTCCCTGAGATCATAACCAGAGTGGAAATCAAGAGTCAGATGCTTCAGCCAGGTGCCCCAGATCGGGTGATCTTCTTGAAGCCTTCAATGCTATAAGAAACTTGCCCTAAATAAAAATTTCCTTTCACCCAGTAATTGCCACCTATCTGATAAAAGCATTTTAAAAACATGATTATCAATATTATGCATTTGTTTAGCCCTTTATTTCAAGGCTAAATATTTTAAATGAAACGTGCTTGCTTAAGGATCTTAAAATATAAGAAATCAAAATTTCACCCTTATCTTAGCAAACATCCTTTTCAAACTAGTCAAAGAAAAACAATATTCTTTTATTTTTTTTAAAGATTTTTTATTTATTCATTTGACAGAGAGAGACAGCCAGAGAGAGAGGGAACACAAGCAGAGGGAGTGGGAGAGGAAGAAGCAGGCTCCCAGTGGAGGAGCCTGATGCGGGGCTCGATCTCAGAACGCCAGGTTCACACCCTGAGCCGAAGGCAGACGCTTAACGACTGAGCCACCCAGTGCCCCAAAACAATATTCTTTTAAAAATGAACTTAAGCATATTACGCTATGTACATTAATTCACTAATGGTTCTTCCCAGATATTTATTTCTAGTTGTCTTTCCAAGTATGAGCAGCAACAAAAGTTCCGCCACTGCATGATTGAACCTCCCAAATTATTCTATTCACTCTTACTTTCCTCATGCTCCAAATAGCTGAAGTAACGTCCTCTTTCTGGGCTGTTTATAACCCCAATCTTGTATCAAAAACCAACAAAAGAGATACACTGTATGTATTTTGGGCCAGGAAAGTTTTTGTTCTTTCTACTAAAGTTCATATTAACCCCACAATTCTCAAAGAACATGGAAGGTAATCTGTATTTCTAATTTCTTCTAGGCAATATGCAGTTTATCATTGATTGATGATTGATTGATTGAGAGAGCACACACAAGGCAGTGGGGGAGGGGGAGAGAGGGAGGGAGAGAGAGCATCTCAAGCAGGCTCCATGCCCGGCATGGGCTGGATCCCATTACCCTGAGATCATGACCTGAGCTGAAATCAAGAGTTGGATGCTTAACCAACGGAGCCACTAAGGCGCCCCTAGGCAATTGCAGCTTAAGTAGCATTTTGAAAATGGAAATGGAAGCCTGAACGAGGTATACATTTCAATGTCTCCAGAATACTTTGCTTCTGTCTTCAATGGAAGAGTCAATCCTCAAGAAGGCAGCCAGACTATATGTTATGATCTCACACCAATCCCCAACTGCATTGTCCCCATCTGAACACCTAGAATACTAGAACTGGAAATATTATCAATAGCAGCATTCTTTTCTCAAGACTGCTCTTTGAAACAAAGTTGATAGGGCCTCTACATTCATAACACCTGTGCAAAGTTTTAAAGTATGAAGCCAGTGAGACCAGGATAGGCCGGTGATGGGTATTAAGGAGGGCACGTATTGCATGGTGCACTGGGTATTATACGCAAATAATGAATCATGGAACACTATGTCAAAAACTAAGGATATACTGTATGGTGACTAACATAACAAAATAAAAAATTATTTAAAAAAAACCGAAGTACTGTATGGTGACATAACATAATAAAAAATAATAATAAAATTTAAAAAAATCTGCCTTGTGCTAAAAAAAAATCATATTCACAGGCTTTGTACTTAATACGCAAGTTGCGTTTAGCTAACAGCTCCTCCTCTTCCTCTTAGAAATTTGGCTTATTAGTAGTTTCTGTATTCATTTACAAGTAAAGTAAAATGCATTTAATTAATTTCTTTTTGGAACTGATGGTCTCTGGGCACCTGGGTGGCTCAGTTGGTTAAGTGTCTGCCTTCAGCTCAGGTCACGATGCCAGGGTCCTGGGATCAAGTCCCACATCAGACTCCCCGCTCAGTGGGGAGTCTGCTTCTCCCTTTCCCTTTGCCCCCCACCCCCGCTCGTGAGCTCACTCTTTCTCTATTTAAGAGACAGTCTCTTAAATAAATAAATAAAACCTTTTTTAAAAAAAGACATATTAGGACAACTAGGGAAATTTACATATAGATTCTATATTTGATGGTATTATAGAATCACTGTATATCTCAAGGGTGTGATCACGCCTATTACTCTGAGATGCAAAACGTCAAGAGGTCTGCAACCTCCTTCTTTGGTTCAAAACAATACACAAACAGTACAAATGAATGTGACAAAACGTTAACAATTGATAAATCTATGTAAAGGCTACATGGGTACTCATTGTACTATTTTTCTAACTTTCTATAAATCCAAAATTTTTCAATTTAAAAAATCGAAGTGGTGGCACCTGGCTCAGTCAGTAGAGCATGGACTCTTGATCTCAGGGTCATGAATTCAAAGCCCCACACTGGGTATAGTTTCCTTTAAAATAAAATAAAATAAAATAAAATAAAATAAAATAAAATAAAATAGGGATGCCTGGGTGGCTCATTTGGTTAAGCATCTGCCCTAGGCTCTGGTCATGATCTCGGGGTCCAGGAATCAAGACCCAAGTCAGGGCTCCCTGCTCTGCCTAGAGCCTGCTTCTCCCTCTCCTTATGCCCCTCCCCCAGCTAGTGTGAGCACTCTCTCCGCCTTTCTCTCAAATCTATAAATAATCCTTAAAATAAAAATTAAAAAAAAAATAAAAAATTAAAAAAAAAATAAAGAATGAAAGCCTAGGGCCCACCAGTCCTCAAGAGCTGAGGCTAACACACTGAATCGGACTTTATCTGAACATTAACTCCCAAGAGCATTCACCTGTTCTAAATAAAAAAAAAAAAATTGCCATCTATTGCAGCTTAACCATCTTCCTCCCCCAAATGATCTGTTAAAAACATTTCCCTCAGACACTCTCTGTTGTATTTGCTCATCGGGTGGTGGCCGACGTGTAGTTAGCATGAAGAGAAGGCAAAGGACGTGGACCGGGCCAGGACAGACATTCCTAGACCGCCCACAGTCTCACGGTGCAGATGGCATCCCAGAAGTAAGCCCACCTTTCTTTGTAAATGTCATCCATGCCCCCAATTCCAGCACATCTGGGCAGATACAGACCTAACCATAGTACTCTCAAAGTATGGCTCACAGACCCCTGGGGAGTCCGCAGATATTTTCCAGCAATCCTCATAGTCAAAACTGTTTCCGTAATAATTCTAAGATGTTATTTAGCCTTTTCATTGCATTGACATTTGTACTAATGATGCAAAAGCCGTCGTGAGTAAATCTGCAAGTGCTTCCGCATGGGGTAAAGCAGTGCGTCACGCTGCAGTAGCAGTCCCTGTACTTTTAAAGCCACCCACTTACAGGGCAAAAATGCCAGTTTTATTTTGAAAGGTGTTTGTTGAAGGACGCCTGGGTGATTCAGATGGTTAAGCGCCTGCCTTTGTTTGGCTCAGGTCATGGGATCCAGCCCAAAGTCCTCAGGCTCCCAGCTCAGCAGGGAGTCTCCTTCTCCCTCTGCCTCTGCCTCTCTCCCTGCTTGTACCCTCTCTGTCTCTGTCTCTCCTGCTCTAATAAATAAGTCTTAAAAAAAAGGAGGGCTTCGGGGGGGATGGGATAGGCTGGTGATGGGTAGTAAGGAGGGCACGTATTGCATGGTGCACTGGGTGTTATACGCAAGTAATGAATCATGGAACTTTACATCAAAAACTAGGGATGTACTGTATGGTGACTAACATAATAAAAAATATTAAAAATAAATAAATAAAATGTATTTGTTGAAGCTGTAAAAATTATTAAAAGTTATTTACAACCTTTGATTACCTATCTTTTTAATACCTTCAGTGAAGAGGGGGGTCTGTATACACAATTCTGCAGACTGACGCATCGTGGTTCTTTCAAGGAAAGCACCTGTGCAGTCGTTTGTGTGGTGAGCTTAACTGGCTCCTCTTTTTTTTATTTTTTTTAATTTTTTTTTTTTTAAGATTTTATTTATTTATTCGACAGAGATAGAGACAGCCAGCGAGAGAGGGAACACAAGCAGGGGGAGTGGGAGAGGAAGAAGCAGGCTCCCAGCGGAGGAGCCTGATGTGGGGCTCGATCCCACAACGCTGGGATCACACCCTGAGCCGAAGGCAAACACCTAACCGCTGTGCCACCCAGGCGCCCCGGCTCCTCTTTTTTTAATTTAACATGACTCTTACTTGAAAGAACTATCAAAAACTGTAGTTATTTGGACTTGGGTATTTAGCAGACATTTTCTCAAAAATAAACTAGTGAATCTGTCACTTCAAGAAAACAACAGTTTTTAAGGAAAAAAATCAAATTCTGGGCAATGCGCATCTGCTACCCGACACTGACAGCTTCCCAAGTACTTACAGACGTTTCTGATGAGAACACTGTGATATTAACGAGTGTCATTTCCTTACATTTTATAATAAAATATGTCAACATTTGGAAGCTCTACATGACTTAGTGAACCCGTATTTTTCACAGCCAATACGTGATGTTACATAATCATGCATGAATAAAGACCCCCTTCTGAACGTAACAGGTGCTAAAATTTCCCTGATACGGTTCCACATAGAACATCGGAGCTGCTCTTTAGGAAACTACCACCCGTAGAGTTTGGGTGTTGCATTAAAGAAGAATACCTACGAATGATCTGAAAAGGCTCCTAACATACTCCTCACTTTTCCAACTACACAGCTAAGTGAGGCAGTATTGTCTTGGTATACATGCCTCAACCAAGGCAACATATCATACATTTAATGCAGAGAAAATTAGTAGAAACTGGATGTCCTCTATGAAGGCAGCCTTTATGAAGTTTGCAAAACGTAAAATAATGTCAATTTTTTTCAGAAATTTTGCTGAAATATGCTACTTATTAATATATAATGGTTTTGTGATTTTATTTTAGTTATGAGAGAGAGAGGAGAGTGTGCAAACCGGGAGGGGGGGGAGAGAATCCCAAGCATGTTCCACACCCAGTGTGGAGCCTGCCCCAGGGCATAGTCTCACGACCCAGAGATCATGACCTGAACTGAAATCAAGGGTCAGACACTTAACCAACTGAGCCACCCAGGAGCCCCAGGTTTTGTTATTTTGAAATAAGTTAATAAATATTTAAGTTTTTTTTAAATTTTAATTACTCATAAATATCATAGATATAAATCCACATCAATGAAAATTCTTTGAAGTCCTGATAATTTTTAAGAATGTAAAAGAGTCTTGAGGTAAAAAAATTTAAAAGTTGGTGCTTTACTGCAAATCAATCTACTATTATAAAGTTCAGCAATATAACAAACTCTCTAAGGCAGAGACCAAGACATTTACTAATGTCAGAAAAAAAAGCTGTAGGGTGACCTTTGTCTTCAGAAAAACAGTCGCTGAGTTTTCTTCATACAGACTTATATAAATTATGCTAGTAAACCAAATAAGCTCAGTATGTTTCATTCTGTAAATCAATGATTACTATCAAGATAGCAGTCATAATTTTCATTCATGTAATATTTCTGATAACAATATCCAATTAGCCCATTCATTTTATGTCCACTGTGTTAATTTCATGTTAAAAGAAATCCAATAGTGCTCAATTACATTTGCCTCCAAATTAAATTAGCATTACATGAATTTAATGAGTATCTTAATTAGACCATGCTATTAAGAGGATTTTATACAAATCAAATTCCACCTCTGCACGTTTCAAACTTTTTTTGTGTTAAACACAGGATGCAAATTCTTTAAAACATAAGAAGCATAAAAATATCTTCTATCACAGAGAGGGAAAACAATGAGATAATCAACACAAGATTTAAATAAGACTCACTTCAGCCAGAAACTATTGTTTCTATAGTCCTAGAAGTAGTGAACTTTCTTTTCCCCTATCATATTAAAACCTTGATTTTGAAAATGAAGCCATGTCAGCACGACCCTCTGAGATTCTTCTAACCTTTTTGAAATCATGAATTACTAAATCCAGGCTTGTTTGCTTTTTGTTCTATTTTGTTTTGCTTTGGGCCCAATAATGCAAATTCACCAATTCCTAGGAAATTTTAATTTTATTAAATAGAACTGACATGCAATCAGATCACAAAATACTTCATTGACCACAGTAAAAATTTTTATTGCTCTTCTGTGTGACTGATATCACTATGGTTTTGCTAGTGATAATAATGGACAACATACATAGAATAATTACTCTGTGCCTAGCAATCGGAGAGTAATTTTGCACACATTAGTTCTAAACTTTGTTACATTTCTGCAAAGCTGGCATTATACTCCCTAATTCATACCTGGGGAAAATGAAGTTTAGGGAAGTTAAAGAACGTGCCCAAAGTCACCCAGACAGTAAGTGACAGAACTTACTGATTGTGGAGCCTGTGTTTTCCACAGCGTTACTTCACGATGGCTGTTGCAAAGGAGTGCAGTGGTCTACCCCTGCAGCAGACTGCCTCGGTGTGATTCAAGGCTCCGTCAGTCTGTGGCCAACATATGTGTGCAAATAATTGCTCTGCCGCAGTGACCGATTCACGATGGGGTAAGAGGTATGGACAAATAAGAAGCTGAAGGAAATGGCTCCCTGTGGGCAATGGGGTGAGGAGGACAGGGAGTAGGATAAGCTTTCTCTGAATATACATTTTACATTGTTTTAACTTTGAGCCATGTATTTAAAAAATAAAATCATATCAAAAATAAAAAAATAGCAGATGTTAAAATTTAACACAGAAACAAATGAATTTAATTTGTTAACAAAGTTATGCAGATTAAAGAACGGTTTCAAATAACTGTTGGACACACTATTACATCTATATTTTCTTAGTGGGGTATTTTATAAGTATTGGATATCTGTTAAGCATACCTGCCAAGAAATTATAACTAAACTTCAATCGGTAAATATAATAATAATACACACATAAACACACAACTAGGACGAAGTAAATTATAACCTAATAATATAAACTAAAATCCACAAAAAAGTTAAGAGCCAAGATTTTCAGTGTAATAAGAATTTAAATAAGTAAATAAAAATCTATAATGTTAAATTTGTAATGGAAATATCAATGCCAAGTACTTAATTCCTCTTCAAAATATCACTTGCCTCTGTCCACTAAAAAGACCCATAAGCAATGGTATCTGAGTAGCAATAAGTGCACCCAGCACCTAGATTGTGCTTTCTAATTATTAGTTCCCATGGAAACAAATGAGAACTATGTAGACAAATGACTGACTCCAAGGGTTTGCAAAGTACGAGGGGGTCCTGACAAGGAAGTAATCAAGTAGCTATTGGAGTCATGTCGCAAATAGATAAAGGAGTCAGCTTGAAGGAGCACCCACTGTCAAATTTGCAATAAATATAACAGCAAAAATAATCATGACAGTAATTAATTGTTATCCATTAATTTAAATTGAAATCCCCAAGGCCTTAGTAAGGCCTTCAAACAAATGGAAAAAAGAGAACGAAAAGCAAGTCCTTTTTAAACAAGAAAAAACAGCTAAAAAATGTAGAAGGAAAAATATATTTACAATTTTGTAAACCTATAATATTGTAATTGGTTAAAAAATGTATCACCATGAGTTGAGAAGCTGTTGTTGGGAAACAGAATTCACAGATTTCTTACTAATTACAAGGATAAAAGTAGAACAGCACAATGGAGCATTCACAACATTAGCCAAGTGATTAAATTCAGAATCTCTAATAGCAGGGCAATCTTATATAACATAATAGGAAATACACAGCATCATCTATAAACTATCCTTGAGAGAGGGAGAGAGAAGAAACATTTAACCTGAAGCTAATTTCGCTAAGCTTTTAGAAAATACAGGGAATAGAGGAAAATGTTAAAATGAAGTAAGGTGAAACAATCAACCACATCCAGATTGTGAGACATCCTAGATGCTTCAAAAATTCACTGTCATAAAAAGCAATGGAGGGAATATTCTAGACTAAAAGAGACTAAAGAAGTATAGCCACAAAATGTGTAATGCCAAATAAGGTACTGGTGAAATAAATAAATAATTAACAGCTGAAGACATTTGTGCACTATCCGGGAAATTTTGCATGTGAACTAGATATTAGATGATATGAAATTATTGCTAATTTTCTTAGTCCTGATAATGGTCATGTGGTCCTAGAAGCAATTGTCCACATTCTTAGGAAATGCATGTTAAGTATTTAGGGGCGAAGTGCCTTGATGTCTACAATTTGAAAAACATATTTTAACTCCTCTAGCTCAGACCAGGCTCGGGCATGATATAGGCTCATTTCCCCAGGTCACCCCCCTTCACTCACGGCGCTATCCAGGACGGAGGTCAGGCGCAGCACAGGGGATTTGGGTGAGGCAATGGAGGACAGATTCCCCTTCAATGAGTGTGTGGTGTTACCTTTGGGTATGGCAAGTTTTTAAAATTAACTATCAATGGGGGCACATGTGTGGGCTTGTCAGAAACCCAGCTATTGTATTTATAATCCTCTCCTTGCAAGCAAGTGCATCTCTCTAGCTCTCCCTCAGTCCTAGTCATTCAACACATCTCCCTCTTTCTACTGGGATTTTCTTACCCCCTCTAAAATAATTCCAGAATCAGCCTCTCCCTCCAGCTCTGCATCCTGTCCTTTCCTCTCTGTTCCCTGTTCTCCTTCTCTCTGTCTCTCTCCCTTAATAGCCTGCTCACATTTGGTCCCTGGAGAACATAAACCAAGTCCTGATAAACTTGGGACATTCCAGGAGTTTGTTTTCACTACAGCAAATCTTTGTTCTGAATGAGAGCAACTAACCAGCCATAATCTCTAGCTTTTCTATATCTCAGGCATCAACTGGACATGAATGCACCAGCATTCCAGCTCTAGGGAACATAAATCAAGCATTCAAAATAGTCCCAGGACAGCCTCTTTCTTTAGACTTGAAATTAGGGGAAAGCTGCTCCATGTTGAAGAGGGTAGGCACAGGGTGGGGGAAGCACACAGTAGTCTGATCGATGTTTCCTAAACCCGCCTTCTAATCTACACCAAATTCTCTCAGCCGCTCAAATCTTTTTAACAGAGTGGAGGCAGTCGTTCATCTGAGGGTTAAAAACTGGTCCTTGGCCACCTCAGTGACAAGTCTCGCTTTGATGATCTGGCACCATGTGCCTGTCTGGCCTGCGGGTGTGGTTGGCAACTATTCTCTTGGGGTTTTAACCACTCCCAAGACAGACAGATTTCTAATAATGTCTTTTCCATAGTAATATATTTGTCCTCTCGTTTAATTTTAAATGATGGAATTAAAATGGAATGGGATGAGGGGGCAAGAGAATGGATACTTTGACTTAATAAACTGACCTTTCCAGGGCAGACTCTGCTTGCCCTATAACTTTGATATTGTTTCAGGTTTGTTGGTATTGGTCTGGACAATGGACTGACTAAAAAATGCAAGCTTAGTTAGTATTTCCAGTTGTCTTTCTGAGGCTTTCAAAGAGCTCAAGATAAACCCACAAGAAGTCACCAGCACATTTTGAAAGAGTATACCCTCCTATGATGTTTGTCTAAATTAGAGCAATCTCAAATTCTTAAAAATTTAATAATATGCTTTAAAATTTTAGAACCCAATTATAAATTACAGAGGAAAAAAAGAGGGAAAGTAGCATCACCTCTGAGAGAATTGTTGCTAAAATATTCATTTCGAATCTTCCAAATTTTACTAGCTATTTATGTTTAGATGTACGTGTATGTATGGTTTATAGCATGTTTTTTACTTAATCTTATATCAAACACCTAATTATTAAGTAAGCATACACCCATACAACCACATTATTATTTTTTGTGGCTATGTCATAGTCCTTTGAAAGGATATTCAAAAATGTATTAATTAATGGTCACTGAGGTTATTTTTATATTTTGAAAATTAAAAAACATATATTGCCATAAATACCCTTGTATAAACATCTTTGAATACCTGACTATTGCTGCTGCAATGCATATGTTTATTTTTAAGGACTTAGGTTTATGTTGTCTAAACTCGCTTAGCGTGGTTGTGCCACGTAAGACCACCCCTGCAATGCAACATTTTCACCATCTCACTACTTCTGGGCATCTTCCTTCTTTTACTCTGGCCAATGTAATGAGACCCAACACACAAAGCTAAGCTGTTATGATTTCAATTATATTTATTTTATTAGTTGGGTTAGACTTCTTTTCAAATGTTATTACCCA
The DNA here is from genome assembly GCF_017311325.1 of Ursus maritimus. NCBI lineage: Eukaryota > Metazoa > Chordata > Mammalia > Carnivora > Ursidae > Ursus > Ursus maritimus. Next base: position 94,577,057 of record NW_024423343.1, on the reverse strand, counting down.
TTATTATTTCTTTATAAATTGTTTATTTGTGACCCAAGCCCATTTTCATAGTGGTTAATAAGAGTCCTTTGTATCTGAAGAACCCTAACTTTTGTTAAGAGCCATTATTAAAATTATCTAATAAGCATTTCTTTCAATTATGTTATCGTTTGGATTTTGAATGACCTTAAAGTTTTTATGCAGTCAGTCTGGACCAGTGAGCCATTGAGAGAGTGTTACATAATTCAGCAAGGGCAGAGAGGCAGGCTGACAGCTGACTGTAAAGGCAAGAAGAATAGAGGAATTTTTAGTTGAAAAAAAGAAAGAAACACAGGAAAAGAAAAGAAACATTAGCAGTCTTTTACTCTAAAGCTTTTATCTTATAAATGAGGATACATTTATTCAGGGTTGTTAAAGTTTAAAACCCAGGTCTCAGATTTTATAGTTTGCTGTTACCAGAGCCAGGGCTTACGACCCTTCTGCCATCGTCTCTCCACCAGCCAGTTGTTCTCAAATTTGGCTGCACACCTGGAACACCTGAGGAGCTATTTAAACTAACCCACGGGAGGAGGCAGCACTGGAGCCACCATCTGCCTTGTGTGTCATGATGACAGAATTGTATACCATCATCCTAAATAAACCTGTCCTTCTTGGGGGTCTTGGAAAAAGTTAATTTTGTAACTGACACAAAGATAAGAACATTAGAAGACCTCAAATCGCCACCCTCGGTCTCTCCAATGTTCCCACGTATTTCAAAATGTGACGTGAAGAGATGGCGCCGCAGAAGGACAAAATGGCTTCCTGAGCATCCTGAATTAGTCAAGGACAGCTCTTCACGCACCTCTCAACACATCTCAATGTCACTGCCACCCTCTTGGACTAAGATTTCCCCAGCAGCTCAGATGGTTGAAGAGGAGGTGCACAGATTATCTCAAGGAAGGAGAATTCCTGTTAGATTTGAGAATTTGGAATGAGAGTCAGGCTGTCAGTTAGAATGCACAAGTTGTTAAAAGCCAGGTTAATGATTAAGGTTGGCAAAAGACCTCACAAATGAAAAATTCTAGCTAATTATTTTAGCTGAATTGCTCTTCCTCTCTTGGTTTTCATGTCTTAATGAAGTTGGTAAAATTTCAAATGAAATGATATTCCAATAAAATGATGAGACAATTAGACATGTCTCGTGACTCCTATGACCAGGGTCCTACCCATTTAAATCGCAGCAGGAATCATCTTTGTTGAAAAATTGCCTCCTGCATAATATGAATGTCTAGTTCAAAATGCAGGCACCTTTTCTGATTTACGAAGAAATAATCTGGGAAGAATTAAGCATAAAACATTCAAAACCCACAGTTTCACTATTTAGAAGAAAATCAGCCTCACCTTATCTCAAATCATATTTCTTTTTTTAAAGATTTATTTATTTGATAGGGAGCGATAAAGAGAAAGAGAGAGAGGGAGGGAGGGAGAGAGAGAGAGAGAGAAGGGGGAGGGGCAGAAGGAGAAGGAGAAAAAGAATCTCCAGCAGACTTCTTGCTGAGTGAGGAGCCCTGGGCTCTATCCCAGGATCCAGAGATCACGACCTGAGCCAAAATCAAGTCAGATGCTCAACTGACTGAGCCACTCAGGTGCCCCTCAAATCATATTTCTTTAATCTAGTTCAAGGCCCAATGGAAAAAAAAATCACGTTACCTGTCACAGATGTGCATTATAACTCCCTAGAACTCCAACAAATGCCACTCTGAGTTTCAATGACAAACATGGCTAAGAAGCCATGTTTAATGAGTAAGTTTTAATACTCTGCTTCTACTCACTTATATCTCCAAAAATTCTCTCCACTAGTGGTCTGCAAAACCCAAGCTCCAATCCAACTACGGCAACATCTCTAGGGATGTTCTTTGCTGCCCTGAAACCATCCAGAAATTAACTCTCCAAAACCATCATGGCTCATCTTCTGACAGGCATTCTGTATCACAGCTCTGCATACGGTTGACTAACCCCATTCCCAAAATACTCCTAGGCCTGTACCCTAACAGCACTAAGTTTGCACAAATTCTGAACTCTGACTTCAATTAAATTAAGGGTGGTACCCAGGAAGATTGCAGTGCTTGATCATTCAAAGATCTTGCAACACTCCATCTCTTGTACCCAGTGGCCTTGGGGTCTCCTAGCTTCTATCCACTTAGCCTTATTACTGCATATTTTCTTCTTCATGTGCTCTTACTTCCATTTCCAGAATAGGCCCAGCTTATTCCTTCTATTTTCCTTCTTGGCTTCTGTAGAATTATTACATAAGACCACAGAACTCCCCTGGGGTTCAGTGCTGGGGCTGATGATTTTAGCTGCATATTTGCCGGGTTCGGTTTACCCTAAAAGAGACCTAGATCTGCAGCAGGACTGACTTAGTCATGCTTGTATAGGGTGGGTGCTTCAGTGAGGTAGCACAGAGCATAATCTGCAAGAGGAGAGAATGGTGAAAGTACATTTTCTATGGAGCAGAGAAATACATAGAAAATGTATCTTGAAAAGAGTGAGTTGGTCACAGAGGGCCATTTCAGGTCAAATGTTTCAAATAGTACTGGATTCCATCTGCTCTCTTGGCAGCTGACACAAAATAATAATGTTTTTGCCCTACCTTGCATTCTACTTGTCAAATATTTCATCTAATTGCTGAACAAGACCTAGTAAAGTATTATGCACCCAGATGATCAAAAATACTACTTGCTACTGCCGTCACAGCTAAAGACGATGCCTAGGTTATTTTTTAAAATGATCATGGATTCACTGCAAGATGATTATAATAGCAAAACAATTGGAACCTGCCTAACTGTTCTACAACTATATAGCAGCTAATTAAATTAAGGCCCATCTACGAAATGGAATAGCGTGCAGCCATTCAAATAAGAATAGGAAGAATGTACTGCAACATGGGAATGTTTATGACAGAATATCAAATAAAAGTGCAGAATCCCAAGTTAAAGGCAATCTCTTAACGTCAACTCTGTAAAACAGATATGTAAAATATCATAGTGGTAGAAAGACATTGTGACTGATATTTTTATTTAATTTCCCAATTTTTCATAACATTACTTGACATTTAGCATACTTTTTCTAGAAGCAGTACAGAACTGAGCAATCTCAGAAGTGTTTTCATACTGCCACTCTCCCCTGGTCCTCTGTGCCAGCCAAGTCCTTTCATTCCTTGATAAGACCCGGTTTTCTAGATGGGTGACCCCTGAGCCTTTCCTTAAACTAGAAATTTCAAAGAAGTACGCATCCAGCAACTGCCCTCAAAATTCTCCTGGTGAAAGGAGGCGGCTCAAAAACAACAGATCTCATGTCTCAATAGCCTGTGATTTTGAATAAACTTTGTAGATTTGACTTTGAAGCGATGTATGCAGTTTATATAAAGTATAACTTAAATTTAAAAAGAAATCCATAAATGTTAAAAGGAAAGGAAAAACCTATCTCCTTATCTAATCTGTGGCACAGTTATAGAGAGGGAACTACTCCAAATGATCAGAAAACATAGTGTGTTTTCACTAAACATCTATAATGAGATATACCCTAAGGGCAAAATGAACTTTGAAAGTCATAAGTCATAAAGTGTTTTGAGTAATCATATTGGTGGTGGTAGTTTTCTAGAGTGTATTTTGTACGTAGTGTGGGTTAAAGCAAGAGTAATCATATTTGTGTTGTTGAAAACCAGGATTTTTGACATGAGAGTAAGAAAATACAGTTGGAGAATACATTAAAATTCTACAGGCCTGAATATGAATTGGTCAAGATCAACTCATATGTAATTTTTTAGAAAATTCCTTATGCTCTGTCAATGAAAAGACACAGAAATGACTAACCCAATAACAATAAGCTTTTTCAATTCCTAGATCTTACTTTCCAGAGAAATTCTATTTTCTACTGGAAGGAACCAGGGGGATGCCTGGGTGGCTCAGCGGGTTAAGCGTTTGCCTTTGGCTTAGGTCATGACCCCAGGGTCCTGGGATCCAGCTCCCTGTTTCTCCCTCTGCCTGTCGCTCCCCTTGCTTGTGCTCTGACAAATAAATAAATAAAATCTCTCTAAAAAAAAAAAAAAAAAAAAAAAAGGAACCATGGTTTCTTGGAGAACTGGCAACTGGCTAATTCCGGGCTGCAGCAGGACATACATGAGAGAGCCTGCAGTACCTTATATATCAGAAGAGAAGCTTCTAAAACTATTAAAGTACCAACTTGAGTTAGCCTCCGTCCCCAAAGATGGGAAAATCTGAGTCTCAGTAAGGTTAGCAAGTGCAATGATTTGAAACACATCAAATGTCTCTCAATCCATTCATTCATAACTGTATTTTCTAAAAATCCATTGATTATCTTTGGAGACTATTAGGGTATCCACTCATGGTTTTGAAAGCTGGTAAACAGAAACCTCAAGCATTTATCTTGTTGTATCTCAGGGTAACCAGTATCTCAGCTTAAATGAAGGAGGAAAGATAGGACTGTATCACTGCCATTTTGCAAGTCTTAATAGTCACCAACGACTGATAATATCATAAAATGAAAGATGAAACAAAATGTAACTTCTGATAAACATCCACTGCTTATGAAACAATCTTGCCAAAAAAGACATATGTAAATCTGATCCAGCCTCTTGATCTAACCAACAACTGATAGAAAATACTGGGGCCAGAAGATCTCAAAACATGCAAGGACACAAAAAGAGGTAAGTAGATAAAGACATTAGAGAAATATAAAAAAGAATATGTCTCATTTAAATAATGATTCAAACAAACTGAACATAATTGGGAGCAAAAATTGGATATTTGGAAGTATTAAGAAATTATTATTTTTATGTGGAATAAAGGTATTGGGATATATATATATTATATATATATAATGATATAAAATATATATATTATACATGTATACATAATATACATATAATGAGTCATGAGTCCTTACCTCTTGGAGATGCATGTTTAATTACGGGCAAATGAAATTATATTTCTTTAAAATGTGCTTTAAATCCAGGGAATGGAGGAAATAAATGGGAGTATCGATGAAACAAGATGGGCATGAATAGATAACCATTGAAGATGGATAATGGGATTCATTATAATTTGTTATGTTATTCTGTTTTTGATATGCTTGAAATTTTTGTTCATTAAAGTGTTTAACAACGTCTCATATCTGTTCATTAAGCCAACGACTTTTAAAATGGACATCAACCTATTGGTAATAATAATGTATACAACACTTTTATAATGCGTATATCTTATTGCCATATACATAGGAAAGCACCACATGATACCTAACATATATGGGAGTCTATAAATCTCTTCCTAAGTTAAAATCTCTGAGATAAGAACTATTATTCAAAAGAGGAAATCACTAAATAGCTGATTGGACTCTGACAATTCTGACTTCATACCATACTATTCCTATAGTTTAATATTCACATGACAATCAGAGGCATTTCTGAAACCAAATCATATTATACCATTAGTATGTAAAAAAAAATTAAAATTAAAGAAATCAATTATCTCCTATGCCCCAGGGGATAAACTTTAAGCACCCCCTCATACTCAATTGCCTGTTCATCATTCCCTGAACTTACCAAGCATTTCTATGGCTCCAGAATTTTGACCCATCACTC
>NW_024423343.1:94466614-94571432 GCF_017311325.1 Ursus maritimus | reverse complement strand
GGAGAGCCAATTTTTCCATTTAACTTCCACTCATCCTTAATAATCGTCCTAAAATTATCATTTCTTATGAAGACTTCTCTAGTCTCAAAACAGAGCCAGTCATTCCCTTTTCAATGCTTTCACAGTTCTCTGAAGGGATACATTCACAGAATATATCTATTCACAGTGTAACAATAACTACCATTTATAGAATATTTATCAAGCACTAGTCACTGTTTCAAGTGCTTTTATCTACATTAAACTAATTTATTCATCCCAACAATCTTGAGTTAAGTATCACTACCATCAAAATTTGACAAATGAGGAAACCCAGACCCTTCATTGATGGATTAAATCCATTTTGCTTTTATATTTTAAATACAATGTTCAAGGTACCTAGTAATCGCTCAGTAACCATTGGATTACTTAGGTATTTTAATAATGAATTTAAATAATTTATTTAAAGAAAAGTTATTTCTCTACAGTTTTTAGATAATGTAATAAATATGTTTGATTTGAATTAACTCCTGCGATGTAGACCTACTGGAATAGACTGATAGTTTGACTTTTCTCAGAAGAAAACACAAGTAATTACTTGTGCTATGCAGTTCTTTATTAGAGCTCTTTGCTGGGTTATTTTTACTGTTTTAAAGCCTTTTACAAAAGATTAAAAAAAAAAAAAGTCACTGCCATTTTTTGGTTGAACAAGGTCATGAAAGATTTTGACCAGACTTGGTGTTTCTCAAAATCTCAATTGAAAATCAGTTTTATAAAAATACCTCAAATTGTAAGAAACTAGGAGTGGATCTTGGTTGACCTCAGAATATAATCTGAACAAATAATGTGTTTTCTAGTTCATCTATTTTGTTTTAGAATGTATTTGCCTTTTAAAATGAACTATGATGCTGCCGGCAATTTTATCATTTTGGAGAAGGTTTTAATATACACAAAATATTGGCTGTTTCTGTAAGTACATTTCACAAGGGATTTTCTACTTGTCATAGTGTGACTACAATTGTATCTTTCTTTTCATCATAGATATACGATGTGCATTATTTCTACCATGCATTATAATATTCAGTGTATTTTTGTTGTGTTCCTTTAAATGTCAGTATGCCAGCAGCCTAGCTAGTCAAATTCTCCCTTTCTGTGAGAGGTAAAAGCTAATGAAAGGGGTTTTGACTCTTATAATCTCTTATGAAGAGGTGTTGACCTCCATTTCATTTTAGCCTTACATTCTGAATGCCTTTATTTAAAACATGTCACCTTCCTCATTAGAACCTTGTTTCATCTTGCGCCACCCAAATTGTCAGCCGTTCTCACGTTCATGTTCATGTTCAAGCATGTTCATTTGGTTTTATACAGTAGAACTTCAAACCCAACTGGTTGAGACAAGAATTAAAAGTTAATTCACCCCTGCCCACGAAAGCGAATTTTGGTGACCAACTCTTTCTGTTCTCTTTACTTGACCCTTGCTTTCTTTTCTAATGGTATCCTCAAATACCTTCTCACTTTTGGTAGCAAGTTGGCAACTAGAAATGATGAACTCCTATCTTCAGAGCTTAAATCCTTAAGAAAAAGATGGCCAGGGGTGCCTGGGTGGCTCAGCCATTAACTGTCTGCCTTCGGCTCAGGTCATGATCCCGGGGTCCTGGGATCAAGTCCCGCAATGGGCTCCCTGCTCAGCGGGAAGCCTGCTTCTCCTTCTCACACTCCCCTTGCTTGTGTTCCCTCTCGCTGTCTCTGTCAAATAGATAAATTAAAAAAAAAAAAAAAAGATGGCCATTTATACCACCTGAACTAATTACTGTTATCTTGGAAACTGATATTGTTGATTGTCCAGACCTATGTCACGTGTCCAGCCCAGAGTCGATGGAAAGATGTCGGCGCTACCAGGACACACACTGCAAGTAGGGGTGGGATAATCTCTCAAAGAAAAACAGAAGAGCTATCACCAAAAGGGCAATGGGTTCCAGGCAAGAAATAATAAATATAACCTATAGAAGATAGAGCAAGCCTTGGGACAGTTGTAAGGTAATGCAAGAAACAAACCAAAACAAACAAAAACTAAATATAGACTCCGATCACATGGGGACAATATCCAATTCAAAAACTTATAGTGTAGTTTTATTCTAGCAATTAATTCCTTCTCAACTTCAGTTTCCTAATTTGTAAAATGTGAAATGACAATAATGCCTACTTTATGAAGATCGAATGAGTAAGCAGAAGTCAAACATTTGCCATGCACCAAATTGCTTGCCAAATAGTAGGCACTCAATAAAAGCTAGTGTTAAGACCAAGCATAGGTTTATCTCATTTAGGAAATCATCTTCCACTACTCCTGTCTTTTCATCTATATCTGCTGAAGTCCTACTCATATTAGAGTCCATTACGCAATTTAGCTCTTAATTGCACGTAGTAAGTACAGCCTCCATATGCTGGATGTGCAAATGCCTTGTCTTATCAACTGTTAAGCTCCTTATCAGCTAAGATTATTCCTTTGTGCCCTGCCCTAGCACTTAGCTCAGGACTAATCACCGACTCTGTACAGAGGCCCTCTGTATCCTTGGACTGACTTTGAGATCAAAGCACATTTTGAGAATATTGGGTTATACATATGGAAGCATGTACAAGCAGAAGATGTAATAAATATAAAAATGATTAACTGAGGGGGTCGCATGGGTGGCTCAGTCAGTTAAGCGACCGACTCTTCATTCTGGCTCAGATCATGATCTCCAGGTTGTGAGATCAAGCCCCCTGTCAGGCCCTGCACTGCATATGGGGCCTGCTGAAGATTCTCTCTCTCTCTCTCTCTCTCTCTCTCTCTGCCCCTCCCCCAACTCTAAAAAAAAAAAAAAGAAAAAGAAATGATTAACCGAGGAAAACTGTTCCTATAAAATGAAAGGGCCTCTGTGCATTTATTTATTTATGTAGGGATGGAGGAAAGTTTAGGAAGTATAGGAAGAGTTAGTACTACACTACTAAAATTTTAAAGATGGTCTGAAAGCCTTTTGAAGATCCCTTCTAATTCCTATGAATTTCATCATATGCAGTGGGATTACCTGCATCTGGAAAAAAAAAAACAGAATTTAATATATATACTTAATAATCCATTAATATATGAAATAGACATTAAGAGGTTAGACTTTGGAGACAGACCTGGATGTCAGCCCAATATCCACCATTTAGAATCTCTGTGAAATTAAGCAAATTACATAAACTTCTTAAGCCTTATAGAATTTGTAGTGCGGGACCTATATGGGAATGTGAATATTAAATAAAATGGTGCAGATAAAGAGCTTCTTCCCACACAGTTGGGAAAGCAATAAACATTAGCAAAGATAAGATTTACCATTATGTGATTTGGGAAATATATAAGGCATAAATAGGATTAGGTTTGATTTCGAGAATTCAAAACCTAAGCATTACAAATGTCTCCTTAATCTTGGGAAAAGCGAACATTACACATAAAAGCATTTGCCTAATACCCAGCTAGGTGAATTCAATGCTGATTCTTGTCTCATTTTCAAGCCTATTTCCATTGGTTTCATTCTCGGTGGAGAGAAAAATCAGATGAGAGCTGGGACCAGTTCTTTTCTTAAAACTCCACAAGGGTTTCTCATCTCTATCCAAGTTTTGGCTTGTATTTACTTGCACCTTAATAATGACTTAAAAATAAAAATACAATTCAGTTGCTGATTCTCATTTTACCAATTCCACCGTATTTGGAAAGAACATGTAATTACTGCCAAAAGAAGAGCTTCCAAGATATTCACAGATACCTATAGAAAAAGGAATGAGAAAATCACGCATAAGTCAACAAGGTGCTGAACATTTGCTCATCTGGGTGAAGAGTCCATTCTGAGAATAGATAAAGGTTTCTGCAGTGGGTATAAGGGACAGGGACACAATCTGAAGTTTTCAGTTTGCCCATTAATTGGCCTAGTACTTTCCTCTGAAACCTTCTGAGTATACTCTTTAAAACACAGACATAAAACCAAATAGAACTAATGGTTTTTGCTCTGTCAATTGGAAAAAGAATTTCCAGATAATTCTTGAGGCAAAAGTGGAAGGCATAAGGTTTTTAGAATCCTCTATGATAGTTTTTTTTTTCTCACCCTTAATTAAATACTAGATTTCCCTGTTTAACCTTAATTAAAACATCACAGTGTCAGTCCATTATAATCAGTTAAATTAATGTTCTCAATAGGAAAAATAATGATTTCAAATAAGGCAATAATTAGCCTATAAACATCATCCTAACAGCCACCTCAAGTCCCCTTTTCTTTAGAAAAACTGGTCCACTCACTGTTATTCCTTGAAAATGACATACCCAAGCCCTTTGTTTTCTTTGCCTCAAGTTTCTTCCTTATTTCTTGTTATAGCTAATTCTCAAATGTTCCTGCAAAGTAGATCCCTCCTACGCCGCCTAAGGTCCCATAGATCTAGGGGATAAGTCCTGCTTATGTATTCTGTGTATAAATGTTGCTTTCTCTTTGCCACACTGAAAAAGCTTTGAGGTCAGAGATTTACCTAATTTGTATTTTCAAGTTTTTTCATATACATGGTTGTTGATAACTTGTCCACTTATATAACATACTTTCCTAAATATAGGCTGGGCACAAAGAAGGGAAAATTAAGAAAACATAATTTCCATCATTGAAAGTCCACAGTCTAATAGGAAAAGATGAGCATACCAACCACTAAATTTAATACAATATAATATTGTAGGAGTGTGGCTTGAACATGAACAGATTCTTAAGACCTTTTAAAAGTAACTGTTCACCAGTTAACAGTCCTAAAACAGAATTTTTTAAATGAGGATTTCATTTTGGGGTAAGATGGAAAAGGATAGGAGAAAGCTGGTTTAAATAGAACAAGTAAGCTATGGCCATAGTATTAGTAGCAAGAAGAATGGAGATGACAGTAGTAATAATAGGGGTGTTGCTGCTGATGTAGTGATAAAGATAATATTTATAGAGATTGCCCTGCAGATCCTTTAATCTGGGCCCCATGCAGAGGGGTTGCAAGTGGAAACTGAAGAAAATGTATTTACAAGGGGTTTAAGAGAATCTTATACTGACAAGCACATCAGAATAGATTCATCTCTTGCAGTCACAGACCTGATGTGCTAACGGGAAGCTACTGTCATTTTTACTTTTTTTTTTTTTTTTTTGTAGCTTAGCAGGAACCTGATGAAAGCAATTCTTTGGAAGATCAATTCATTCAGGGAAGTAGGTTGGAATGGGAAGAGACAAAATAGAATTATTTTCAATGGATGAAGCAAAATTGTTCAAATATTTAATGTTTGAAAAAATGTTAAGAACAGTGACGTTAGCATTTTCACCTGGCTATTTAGAAATTATATTGCTGTTTTTAGATTGTTTAAACTACATTTGACTTTCTGTCAAATATTTCCATGCTTCCTGTTAATTACTTGCATGTTTTCAAATGTTTCTAAACCACAACAAAAGATTTTACTTCCTTCCATTTTTCTTAAATTTTACCCTCATTACACATATGGATAAACATAATACTCCAATCCTTCTGATGGTTATTCATCATAATCCATACTGTTCTCCACTGCCGTAAGGTTCTTATCTCATTCCTAATTACAAGGTCTAAATCATTCATCCAGTCTTATTGACAAGGAATAAATCCCTGCCAATACTCCGCAACACGATCTTTCCTTTCCAATGTGCTGATCCATTGCTTCCCCGCTACATCTTCTTTCTAATCAGTATCAATGATTCCTGAAAATGCTTACCCTTGAGCTCTCAAGCTTGAATCTACACATTAAGAGTATTGTAGAAATTGAGGCTTTTATCTAGACCATTAAAAAAAAATAAGGGGCACCTGGGTGGTGCAGTCGTTAAGCATCTGCCTTCGGCTCAGGGCGTGATCCTGGTGCTCTGGGATCAAGCCCCACATTGGGCTCCTCCACTAGGAGCCTGCTTCTTCCTCTCCCACTGCCCCTGCTTGTGTTCCCTCTCTCGCTGGCTATCTCTCTCTCTGTCAAATAAATAAATAAAATCTTTAAAAATAAATAAATAAATAAACACCCCCTGTTCTTTTGTTTTACATTTTAAGAGTGCTATGCTTGGCTTTAGTTCTTAGGATATTTGATTTAATATACCACTTTATTTTATACTGATTATATTGACCTGGTGTTCAATTTACCTAATGCCACAAAAAAATAACAAATGAAAAATGGAATCTTCCTTATAAAGCTTTAGTCTACATGGCACCAACTTAATTGTCTATTATTTTGTTTTGTTGTTTTAATCCCCACCAGGACTATTGTTATTTAAAATAGTAATATTGCAAACATGCAGGCTTTTGGTGAAACTCCCCCCTGCCAATTACCTTTAAAAATATTTTTAAGACAGAGTAGTGGGAAGAATGTGTCATTTAGATTCAAGGAGACCCGAGTTCAAGTTTTTACTTAGCTTTGTATTAATGAATGATCTTTCAGAATTTATTTTCCATTCCACTTTAGTTTTCTTATCTGTGAAAATGGAACAGGTAATAGTTTATTGAGCTGGCAGGGTTTTAATGAGAACATTGCAAATAATATAACCTGGAGTATCTGGTGTTTCCTGGGACCTGGCCAGTTCAAAATGAATGATTGTATCATCATTTTCATTATTAATATTTTGAAAGAGATTATATCCACATGATAGTAACTACTACTTTTCATCTTTTTTTAAGAAGGCCTCACTTTTCTGAGCTCTCTGTTGATATAAAAAACAATATAGAAACCTGTATACTTGATATTAGTAGTTGAATACATAAGGTTAATCAATATATTAAAATTATTATATACTCCCTTTTTGAAAAATATGTTTGAGGGGGGCATCTGGGTGGCTCAGTGAGTTAAGAGTGTGTCTTTGGCTCAGGTCATGATCCCAAGGTCCTGGGATCGAGTCCTGCATTGGGCTCCCTGCTCAGTGGAGAGCCTGCTTCTCCTTCTGTCTCTGCTGCTCTCCCTGCTTTTGTACTCTCTCTCTCTCTCTCTCTCTCTGCCAAATAAATAAATTTAAAAACATCATGTTTGAGGAATTAGCAAAACTTGTCAATGAATTCCAGTATCTTGCCTATTACAAGTATGAGACACTTGATTAGAAGATTTTAAACATGGTATAACTAATCTGTTGATATTAACATGATGGTCACCTTATTATTACTGAAACCAAACATTGTGAGTATCTTGATATCTATGTCATAGTTCTTTCTTTTTTGAAGATTTATTTATTTATTTGAGAGAGTGCATGCATGCTAGTAGAGGGAGGAGCAGAGGGAGACTCTCCAGCAGACTCCCTGCTGAGCGTGGAGCCCAACTCGGGGCTCCATACCACGACCTATGAGATCATGACCTCAGCCAAAACCAAGTATTTTTGTCAAAGTGATTAACTCGAGTTTAGTAAACCCCTAGATGCAAGTTTAATTTTTGCAATAAGTACAAAGTATAGAGGTAGAAGTTCAACAGTACCTAGAGTTAACATCTGAAAAATTTAACACAGTGCTTTCTACAGGACAGTCAATTGGTGTTTTTATTTGTTTTTAAGATTTTATTCATTTGTCAGAGAGAGAGAGTGCACAGCCTGATCTGATGCATTACGGTGTCTGGTTGTCCCATCAGTGACACACAGGTTAAGGTAGGGAACGCTTGATTTCTTCACTGAATCTATATTTGTTCTCCTGTGCCCAGCAAGAGATCTACAGAGTCATGTAAACACTCAATTCTCCATCTTTATTCCATCAAATAGTTTTATCATTCATTGAAGACCATTTCCTCAGTCAATAATTTCATCTGGGCTTACAAAAAGGTGTCTTCTTAAATAGATATGTTTAACTGTGAGAATGTTGAATAACAAATGACCCCCACATCTCTGAGGCTTATATTAACACTTACTTTGTGCTTTGAGATGTGTCTGAGATTCAGCTGATCTAGAGTGGGGTCACATGAGTTGGACTGGAATCCAGGCTTGGTGTGGAGTTCAGTCTGCTCCATGTTTCTTTGTTTCTAGCCTGGCTAAAGAGCAACAGTCACTTGAGGCGAGGACTTTTTCTGGCAAAGGGTAGGAAATCAAAGCAGGCTAGCAGAAATCTCCCTTGACTCTTCAAGGCTCAGCTCAGAACTAGGACAATGTCTTTTCTCCCCTTATTCCTTCAGGTAAAGCACCTCACCTCACCTCACCCAGTCAATAGAAGAGGGATGTGCACTCCACCAACTTTAACGGGAGGCACTACAAAGTCAATGGCAAAGAAAATTAACATATAGTTCTTCCGCATAGGGATTAAAGCATAGTGAACAATAATCCGATCTACCACAGTGAACTTCCAATTCTTTTTTTTTTTAAGATTTAATTATTTATTTGACAGAGAGAGAGAGACAGCCAGCGAGAGAGGGAACACAAGCAGGGGGAGTGGGAGAGGAAGAAACAGGCTTCCAGTGGAGCGGGGAGCCCGATGCCAGGCTCGAGCCGATCCCAGGACCCTGGGATCATGACCTGAGCCAAAGGCAGACCCTTAAGACTGAGCCACCCAGGCGCCCCTGAGCTTCTAATTCTTTATTCACTGACTTTCTTCAGATTAATAGCAAACTATCCTTATAACGTAATACACTTGGATTTACATGAGATTCCAGAGAGTGTCACAAACATTTGAATTCAGTTCCCTCTTCTACCCTCTGTCAGATAATGAGCACCAATGTAATGTCAGTTATCTTTGCATCTCTGGTGCCCAGGACAATTATTGCAGCATAGAAGGTGCCCAATAAATGTGGGCTAAATTATATATTAGATTAGTCCTCGAGTTTTACAAATAGTTTCCATTCAAAGAAATTTGTGGCACATCTTCCCTTTTTTTCTACCTACAAGTACAATTATCTTTGTTTTCCAGATGGAAAGAATAAGACAATGAGAGGGTAGGAAGCATGGGCTGCCCAAGGCTAACCCATAAGTCAAAGATAGAGTAGGGAACAGAACCCAATACTTTGGGTTCTTTCTCTGTACATCGGACAGCACGCCCTAGTGCTTTCATTCTTTATCATACCATTGTTCCTGTACATAAAGCAATTACCACTGAACATTTTCACTATTAGTGATAAATTGAAGACATTGTTAAACACATCTTTTATACTTCCCTAAAACAGAGAGAGATCTAGAAATAAGTCAAACTGCCTACTCTATTTTAAAGTCAAGGAGAAAGAAAATAAAGCAAGAGTTCAGGGAGACTAAGGGAAACTATAATCATAGTCAATAGTAGAGACAATCATACTGCTCTATATAGAGAGAATTAAATTGCATTCGTATTAATTTTCAGTAATTAGTAAGTTTGTAGAATAAGAAAAGAGCACTAACATGAAAATGCAAATTATGTGATTGAAAGTAAGTTTACTCTTCATTTGGAAATAAAGTTGGCATGCAAAAATAAGAAAAAAATCAGTGGTAGGGAATAAGATTTATACACGTAATTGATTATTTTAAATCTTAACCGTCCCATTATAGACACACAATTAACAGCAATCCATAGATTTCAGTAACAAATTATATTTGCATGACTATAGAGCCTGATCTATAAATATATGCCAGCTTGCCCTGAATTGAAGTATTTTGGGAGGTTTCTTTCACTATCCTCCTTGTTTCAGAATATCAAGTCTGTCACTCTGCAGGCTTATTGGGTAGAAAAACAATTAATTAGAGCTGACTGGCTGTGTTGATAATTTATGCACAATTAATAGAAAGGCTTTTACCATCATTATATAATTTCATAGACTACTTATACACCCTAGTGGGAAAAATTGGTCAAAGCACTTTTTTTTTCCAAAGAGAAAAATCAAACAAATAACAGATATATAGCACTTAAGCATTACAATGATGTTGGAGCTCCCTAGAGTGTCCTGAAATCCTGTAAGCAAACTGATAGAATAAAATCTGACATAAAAAGCCACTTAAGCCACACTAATTAGATGGATAATAAAAAATCAGGCAACTATTGAACTGTAAGGCAGTCACATAGACAATTAAAGTTTAATTAGATGCATGAATACAAGTTCCTACTGCCCTGGGATTTATTCCCTAGATGTTTTAGGCAGATTCATAAGGGAGCTTGACATATAGCATAAAAATCCACCTGGGATTCATTTCTGTGAAAAAAAGTTCTTTGAATAAAACCAAGTTTTAGGAACTGGGGTAGGGTGAGCGTGGGTGGAGAGGAACAGCAATAATTAATAATAACAATGAAACACTTGGAGACTCCTGGGAAATTTGATCAATATGTAATATAAATTTAAATTTAAATTTGTTTTTACCCTAGATACATAAATAGAATTTTGAAAGACCCAGAAAGTTCCAGTGATGAGAGTAAGCATTCTGGTCAAGGGAATCCTGTATGGGGTAAGGGAAGCAAAATTTGAGAATTGGTTCTAATCCCAATCCTGCCCCTTTCAAATCTGGGTTCTGGTAATTTATGGAACATCTTTGGTCCTCAGTTTCTCCCTCTAAAAGATGAAATCTAATCTAGGTTATTTGAGCCTTTACGACTCCTCCAAAGATTTAATGGCGATAACCTAATAATTTTATTTTTCCCAATATTTTCATTGTCATGTAAAAATGTTATATGTGTGCATAGAGTAGAATGGATGCTTGAAAAATGAAATGTCAAAGCCTTTAAAAATTTATTCCACCATAAATTTAATTCAATTTTATCTCTGGGAGCTGAACATGTGCCAACCAGATTTCAACAGAACCTTTTTATGTGATTCTTCTATAAAAATAACAGCCAAAAATATTCTAATGATCAAAGCTATTTATTAAGTGATAACTATATGCCATTTATTTAACCAGCACAACTCTAAGAGCAAATCTTATTTCCATGTAAACAGATATAGATTGTACAGTTTATTTTTTTAAGATTTACTTAGTTATTTGAGAGAGAGAGAGAGATAGCAAGAGAGCATGAGTGGGGAGGAGGGGGAGAAGCAGGCTCCCCAGTGAGCAGGGAGCCCAATGCGGGACTCGATCCCAGGACCCTGAGATCATGACCTGAGCCGAAGGCAGACGCTTAACCAACTGAACCATCCGGCTGCCCCAGATTGTACAGTTTAGATCCTCACTGAAGGCCACCTAGCTCCTAAGAGCCTGAGCCAGAAATGGAATTTAAGTTGTTTTTTTTTTTTTTTTCTAACAACGATCTTGCCTCTTAAAGACATGTACTACAAGGTTTTTGGTTTTTTTTGTTTGTTTCATTTTTCTGACATTAGGGAATAAGTTTCATAGACTCATTCTTACTCTTTCAATAGACACCACAGACTAGTCAGGTTTAGGATAGACTGACACTTTGGGAAACTCCAATCATGTGACCATGCATGGCTGGAACAAATATCTAGAGGTATAGTGATGAAAAAGGAAAGAAAATGCTGATGTGTGGTTGCAGTTTTACCAGAAATAATGAAGAAAAAATCTCCAAATATTCAAAATCAGAAAGTTTGAGGTGGAACATCTCTCTCACTTAGAATGATGCGGTTTCAGGCTCTGGCATCATCCAGGATGGTGGCTCACCCTGCCCCTGCAGGGGAGCTGAAGCTGGGGAGGGCTTCTCAGGCATGCAGAAGAGCTGGACAAAAGGGAGGTGAGGATGTGAGAAGGGGATCCCCAGAAAAGGGGAGCGCACAAAGGCAGAAGCATGAGAAGTGGTGTTTGAAGAACCACAGCCGATCAATGTTCCCTGATGCGAAGTCCATGCCGGGCCCAGCAAAGGAAGGGCCAAAGGAGAAGCAGAACGTGTGGAGGGAGAAGTGGTAGAGTGCCCAGATTTCACCTGGACAATTAAGGAAAATCTAAAAAGGCAGTGTGTGAGTCCACGTGCAGCTGCAAGATTAGAGAAGCAGCGTGAGCAAGAATGTGAAGGAAAAGAGTAGATGACACAGCTGGTTTTTACTAGAAGGCAGAGGCAGAAAAGCTGGAGAAAAAAATAATTCAAATCCAGGCAGGTAGAAGGTGCTCCATTTTACAAATGAGAAAACCCTCAGCGCTAAGGGCTAGAACTAAGGGATTCAACTGAGGTTCTCTGTCCCCAAAGCCTGTGCACATTTCCTTACACGGTGCTGTCGTGCAGAGTGTCTACACACACGACGAGCGTGATCAACATCCTGGGTAAGTTACTGATTTATAAGGAGTTAGCAAAGGACCAGGAGTGACTGAAATAGCCGACAATGGAAAAATAAAGCACAATAAACAAGGATATGAACATAAAATATTATAGAACTTTCAGCAAAGTTGTTTTTTAAATGTATTCAGTGGCATGAATAAAAGTTTTTTTCATACCTTAATATAAAACAAAAAAAATCAGAATATGGAATTACAGAATAATATAACCATAATTATTTCCTCTCTGTACATGTGTCAATGAATAACAGATTAGATAAAAATACATCAAAGCATTAATAAAACTTTTATCTGAACTATGGGGCCATAGATTGTTTATCTTTATGCATTTCTGTATTTTCCATATTTTCTGTATTTTCATAGAATGAGGAAAAAAACATTAAAAAGGAAAAAATAGGGGCACCTGGCTGTCTCAGTTGATGAAACATCTGACTCTTGATTTTGGCTCAGGTCATGATCCCAGGGTTGTGGGATCAAGCCCCCTCTCCTCTTGGCACTGGGCATGGAGCCTGCTTAAGGTTCTTTCTATTCTACCCCTCCCCCTCAAAAAAAAAAAAGAGGAAAAGTGACAGTGACGGAAGCGTGGACAATGTTGTCAACCAATTTCATCCCTGCGTGCCCATGAAATCACGTTGTCACCATTCTCTGCTTTTTCTAGAAAAATGAAAGAAAAATTAAATCCTGGATGAGTAGATAATTAACACTTGTACATGCCTATCAAAGCAAGGACACTCCAATTCCCATTTCGTCTTGGTGCCTGAACCTTGTCATGCCTACGGGTTTCCTTTCAAAACATTTAATGGAGAATGAGAGGCCATCCCTCCTGGTTAAGTGCAGTGTAGGCAGCGGGTGCTGGGACAGCCTTCGTAATTGTACCTGAGGCTGCACGTGGAGTGCAATTGTGTGGTTGGGAAATTGTATCTGATTATGATCGCTCAGTGCCAAATGTCAGAAAATAGCTGCCCTGCTGAAAAACATTCTGTGTGTGTGTGTGTGTGTGTGTGTGTGTGTGTGTGTGTTGGGGGGGTGGGGGAGTGGAGAAGGGGGGAGCTAAGAGTTAGCAGTGGAGGGAGAGGCAAAGCCCAGATTGGGATGCTGGGGAGGCTGGGGAGGGACACTGCAGGGCAGGAAGAGGGGTCTGTTCTAAAACCTATGCTGACTCTCTGCCTCCCAAAACAGAGAGCCCCAGCTGGGAGAAGCTGTTGACTCCTTTGTGGCCTTGTTCAGTGGTTGATTGAAGGAGGATGAGAGAACTGCCCCTACCAGGGGGCAGCCTCTCAGGCTGGGTCTGGTCTGCCTTGAGTCACCGGGATGGGATGCAGTCCTTAATTCCCAGCACAGTCATTCTTCCCTAACTGGGCCCTTAAAGTAAGCAACTCCAAACGTAAAATACCTTTGATATGGTTTTTACAAAGAACAATAGGACTATCTCTGTCCCAACCCTTGTTCTGAACATTACATTGCTATTTCATGCACTTTAAAGTCATTCACTTTCAGACTGCCCTTTTGACTGTTAACCTTGGCTTCCAATCTGGTGCCTTGTGAAATACAGTCCATTACAGATAGCTCGTTTCCTAGCTATAGAAAGTCTAATGCAGCAGGTTTGAAGTGGGGCTCAGGGATCAATAATTTTAACAAGCTTCTTAATTTTTTAAAAGATTTATTTATTTGTATTTATTTGAGAGAGAGAGACAGAAAGAACATGGGGGGGGGAAGGGGCAGAGGGAGACAGAGAAGCAGACTCCCCGCTGAGCAGGGAGCCAGACCTGGGGCTCCATCCTAGGACCCTGGGATCATGACCTGAGCTGAAGGCAGATGCTTAACTGACCCTGAGCCACCAATGCGCCCCAACAAGCTTCTTAAATTATTGTAAATGTCAAACCAGAGTTTATTACCTGGTAAATACAGGCCAAAATCAAAATCTATAGCTGTTATAAAGGTAGGACAATGTGGGAGAACAAAGAGCACTCCCTTTCCCTATCTGAATCTGCTTTACCATCTGTAAAATGAAGATACTATTGCCTACCTTGCAGTGTTATTCAAATAAAACACATAGCAGTCTCTGGCACGAAGCAGACACCAAACAAATATGAGCACCACTTTCCCTTTATTCTAGAATATGGTCAAGTACAATTAAGAATGCCAGCATGAGGCTCGGGTCTTTATTTTGTATGAGGGGCAAGGACATCAAAGGCATTCAGGATGGAAGAATGTGGTTGTCCTAGTTGAATGTTTTCCAGGTTAAAAACATGCCTCTTCATTACGTTCCACATATGAGTGAAACCATATGATAATTGTCTTTCATGGCTTGACTTATTTCACTTAGCATAATTCCCCAGTTCCATCCGTGGTGACTAACATAACATAAAAAACAAAAACAAAACAAAAATAACATGCCTTTTACTTCCCATTGGCCTGTAGTACCTCAGTAAGGGTTTCTCATTCAAAACTTTTCTAAAATTCTTTTCGATACTCTATAATTTTAGTCTATGTCACCTTGTGGGTTAATTTCTGAAAGTTTTCTAGGTGGTCTGTCTCTCAGTAATTAGTATATTGAGTGTTTGGATAGAGTAGTTGAGACTTTTTCTGTGGTAAATTTTTCTCCCTATCACTGACTGAACTTTTTTTTTTTTTTTTTTGTTTAATGGACAAAGTACTTAACTTTCTTTCTAAGCCTCAGTTTCGTTTTTTGTTTTTTGGGGGTTTTTTTGTTTTGTTTTTTTCCACCTGTAAAATGGGGAAAACAGCAAGGAACTAGATACCACTTTTGCATCACTTCAAGTCCCCTTGGCCTCTCCTGTCTTAGATCACTCACATCTGGGACCAGACCAACATCATATGGGCACAGGAGGACAGTAACTCCCCTCCCCCCTCCCCTTTCTTCCTGAGGCGTCCTACTCACTGCCATGGCTCCCACGCATGGGCACCTGCGGAGATCACTGGGAGATGATATTACAGCCCTGAAAATCATTTCTGGCCAAGGGAGACACAAGCCGTGGATGAATCCACCTCCCCTGTACCCTCTGGAGAGAGTTCTGACACACGAGTTAGCTTCTCGGGGAGACTGTACTGTTGATCAAGCAATCTATAACATGTGGTCATGGCCATCTTGATAAAGCATCCTCATCTTGGCTCTTCCTCCTTCTGTGCTTCATTTTCTTGTACCCTCACTCGTGTCCCTGGAGTTGTATTCTCAATTAAAGTAATGGTCCATAAAACCTCCCAAACTCTACATTCTGGATAACCTTATGCTAACACACATAATATTTATATCTTAGAGTTAATGTGGAGATAAAATGGATAGTTCATAGAAATGTGTTATACATGGAATTCAATAAATGTTAAATTGTAATTATCATATGTCCTAATTTGTATTTCTCAAGCTTCAAGTTATTTGTTATTCCCACTGCCTCCTCTAACCTCTCTCTTACACCTATCTTTTCTAGCCTCTCCTACCATCATTTACGGTTGTTGTTGTTTGTTGTTTTTTCTGAATTTGGAGAACAAATCTATGCTCAGTATGTTAGTGACGAGCATGAATGCTTTGAGCAAGGATTTAAATGGCACTAGTCATCTGAACTACCTGGTTATCCTCTACTAGTCTCTTGTTCCTTGTTTGTTGGCTCAAAAGATTGTAACTCATTACAGATAAGGGTTATCACTCAGATTTCACAAAAGCCAATTCTTTCAGTCAGAGCCAACAAATACCTGTATTTGGAGAGTTCCAGAGCAATAGCCAAGGTTTTAGGGGAGATGGTGCTATTTGCATAGAGGGCTGAGAGCCTTCATGAGATGGATGGCAGATGAAGAATTTGGGGGTCATGACCAGCTCACAAGCTTGGGGTCCATAAACTATCATAGAGTAAGGCCCTTCCTTAATCCCCCAATCAGTGCATGGGATGGACAGAACTCCTCCCTGGATAAAAGATCATGTCAGGTCCAGGTACAAGAGCTTGGGGGTTCAGCTGGCACTCAGATTGACATCGTGTCCAAATTATCTAGGGGTCTGGAAGTCTCTATAAAGCAATAAAATCAAACAAAAGCACAAAAAAGCATATTCACAGTAAGAAGAAGAAAAACCAAAGCAAAGAAAGGTAAACATTTCCCCGCTCAAGGTTGGTGTCTATAAGAGTAGCCTATCTTGCTTAATAGACAGTGCCCTGTTCACTGCATACTCCCAGGGCCTGGCAGAGTTCTTGGCTCATGAAGTGTTCTGTAGGAAGTTGCTGACCACTAGGATGAGATGATGAAGCAAGAGGCTTCTAAGAAACATATAAGGAAGACTTTTGCATGACTAAGCTGGCCAGTTCTTTATCACCAAGTACAAAGTTAAGGCTCATGGATGGACAGTTTTGTAAAGGCAGACATGATTCATACTTAAGTCCAGCCCCTTATAACCCAAAGTCCCTCTTGACACACACACACACACAATGTATCTTCTCCTTCCCACTACAAATTGTCTCTTCCCTCAGCTTTATCCATCCATCAAAACAGGAAGAGCATTTTATTTTTTGGATCACACTTTGTCTTTCCCTCTTGCTATCTTCTGCTTTCAGCATAGATAACTGGATATTGCCTAGACCTATCATTTCAAGGTGTATGTTTTTCTTTCCTATAAGAGTCAAAGAGAACTCTGTTCTTTATTTGACCCTTCTTAGAAGAGCTGTATTTTGAGGGGCGCCTGGGTGGCACAGCGGTTGGGCGTCTGCCTTTGGCTCAGGGCGTGATCCCGGCGTTATGGGATCGAGCCCCACATCAGGCTCCTCCGCTATGAGCCTGCTTCTTCCTCTCCCACTCCCCCTGCTTGTGTTCCCTCTCTCGCTGGCTGTCTCTGTCTCTGTCGAATAAATAAATAAAATCTTTAAAAAAAAAGAGTTATATTTTGAAAGAAAAAGTTAATAAAAATTAATATTCTAAGAAGTAGCCTTCAAATTAAAAGATGACCAAAACCACCCCCTACAAGCTCCATCATTCTGATGTCTCCATCATCCTGTCAGTGCTACTCCAGAGCTCTTACGGTTCTTTGCATCCTAGGACCACTTTTTTGGATTTTCTGGGCCAGGAAACACAGAACCCATGAGCATTTTCAGGAGCTGTAGACTATGGTCCCACCTTACCAACAAATTACCTGATTTGGTTCCTTAGCCAGACTAAGTCTTTATTATCTGGCAACACTCTGTATCCTTTCCAGCCAAGATACTTAGATAAGAGAGTCCAAGTTTAAATGAACATCAAAATCTCCTGTGAAATGGGACAGAATTTACAAAGGGTGACGTGCCTCCTGAAAGGTATGTGAAGAGTTAAAGTATGTGGGAGAGCCTAGGTCCATTGCGCTGATGATGTGGGGGTCTGGGGTCTGATTATGTGGATCGAAGTTTCTCTGGGAAGCAGCTGATAGTGCATCTGTGTTCTCTTCTAGACCACCACTCCCACTCACGATACCCTAAATTGGTCGAAATAGATGAATTGATGGATAAGACCTTTCTGTACAAGAAGTGAAAAATCAAAAACTTAACATTATAAATGCCTTCCAAAGTACTGTTAAAACTTGATCTGGTATATGGGGTAGCCATAGGGCCAGGAAAATCCTCTAAGGATGAGGCAGAAACTAAAATCCTAGCAGCATGACAGCCTCAGGCAGCTGAAGAAAGAATTTACATGTAGCAAGGGTGGTGAAAAAGGGAAGTCAGAAGAGGGCTGGAAAGACCTTTGCTAACTCAACAATGTTGCCAACGTCCAGGCTGGGTCCTAATCATCAAACTCATAAAAGTACAGGCATAAAACAGAACCAAAGACAGCTGGCTCTTCAAGTATATCCTGTTTCGTTATTTAAAGGTTTATTAAGCACATAGATCATGGAACCTGTGTCTCAGATTTCCAATGAGACCTGAATCAATATATTAAGACACAACATTAAGGTAAAGGACTGCAAGCTTTATTGAATACTAAATATCTTTTATAGTGGGATGTCTCTATAAAACTAACACTCCTGCCCAAATAGTTATTTCAACATTTGTGAGAGAGTGAATGAAACTAAATGAGTTAAGCCTTATTCATGACAAATAGTGGCTTCAAAACAGTCAAGATACCCACTTACTAGCCAACTTATATCCAAACGAGAGGAAAATTTGTGTTACGATAGGCTACACTTAGATATGAAGAATGGAAATTCAAGCCCAGTGCTTGGCCAAATAATTGGATTTCCATCTTTGTGTTTGACTCTGTCCTTCACTCGCTGCTTCATTGCTGAATATGTCCCCCCCACTATACCTGAAGTTCTTTTATATTTTTCCTTATTCATGAATTTTGATTTGATGAGTAGATACACTTTCTTGAGTCTTGATCATTTTACTGGTTTGCAATTATCATTAGAAGCTGTTAATTTCCAATCACCCTAGGGTAGTTGGCCGTCCTGACTAATCTGGCTCGGGCCTCTAAAACCCCACCATGGCAATGACCCCCTTGGTTATAACTCCTCTGGGCTTGCTTTTGCTACAGAGGGTCCTAAATGCAAGGACTGTCTGTACCTGGACTGAGACTGCCTAACTGTTATGACTCTTTCCATGAACTGACTTTTATGACATTAAGTTGATTCTACAGGAAGGATGCTCCTTCAAGAAATGAAAAATCAGTGTTTGGGTCCAAGTCTTTCCAACAGGCTTCTGTAATATGGCTACTTAACTACACTGAGTCCTGACTACCTAGTCAACAGCCCTCATCACCTCATAGAGCTGCTTACTGAAGAAAACCAAAACACAGATTTAAAAAAAAGAGAGACACACAAATGTAAATAATAGTCACTAAAAGATTATGGAACTCCAAGTACAAGATAAACTAGGTACCTTATTTAAGTTTTCTAATTACACCAAATGGGCAGAAACTAATGCAGAAGTCATCCAAGGCTTCAGTAAAACATTCATCAGACCTGCTCTATGTGCAAAGCGCTACTCCAGAGAAGGCAAATGTAGTTGTGAGAAAAGCCAGATCCATCAACATTGATAGGATTAGAAAGTGCAGACGGAATTAGAGTCCACTGTAGCACAAGTCACACGCTATGCTCTTCAACTGGAGACTTTCCCAGAAGGCAGGGCAGCCATGCAAGCTTGAGCAGGCTGTTCATTACCCAAAAGTATGTGACTGAGAGACAGGTAGGAACAAAAACCCATCCATATACTGCTCTCTAATTCCTATGTCTTGGCATAGTACTGTGTCTTCCTCAAGAAAAGAGTGCCTTTTGATGCAGATAAGAATTAGCATAGCCTGAAACTATGCTAGCAAGAGTTAATACAACCTGAGCAGGCCTGAATCTGCTATCTCTACAAACGCCTACTTGCCAAGTTGCCCTTGGCTGCAATCTAGGAACCTGGATGGCATGAGGGTTACCACCATTTCCTGATAAGAATGTCTAACTGTTCATAGACTGTTTATTCAAATACCATGGTTTGTGCTCAACACCTGTTTTTCTTTGAAATAGCTGCAGTTTTGATATATTCCAGGCAGCGGGTGCTTGTGTGAACAGCCCCTTATAAATTCTCTGTGCATTTAGTCTCTAATGAGCCTTCCTGGAAGACATTTCCCACGTGTCATCACAACTTGCTAAGGTTAATTTAGCATATCCTGCCTGACTCCGCTGAGGGAGAACTCTAGGAAGCTCAAGCCTGATTTTCTCTGGACTATGCTCCATGGCCTTTCCCTTTGCTAATTGCTTTGTACCCTTTTAGTGAACTGGGGGTCACCTTTGGGACCTCCAATATACTTTTCTTTTCACACTAGGAAGGCATTTGCTCACCATCCTGTGTTCCACGGGGCTATGTCTACCTGGAAGTACTGCTTTCCCCCACTCACAAGAAGACATAAGAACAACTGAGGTTTTACTGGGAGGAGAGGAGGATAAGGAAAATGCATAGGCTCCTGTCCCCAACTATGTCCTTTAGCTAATATGGAAAATCACTGGTCCCGGGCCCCTTTTCCTCACTGAAGCGAGAGTGAGTACTGCCCGATTAATAGTAACTGCATTTACAGAAGTGGGTCCCAGGAATAGAGGAAGGAAGGAACTAATACTTGCAAATGCTCTTCTATGTCGTAGGGACTCTGGGGTTTTATATACACAGTTTAATAAATGATCATAACAGAGAGCCACAGCAATCCTCTGGTATGCTTTAAGGACCTGGGATGTAGAAAGGTTAAGTAATTTTCCCAAGACCACACGGTACGTGGTGAATCATGTCTTTAAAACTGAGTGTATCTGATTCTGAATCACATGTTCTTTCCATTATATTAAATGGCCCTCATTTTCAGGTCTTCAGTCTCAATGGATTTTCATCTGAAATCACAGCTATCTCCCTGGGTTTTTATTAAAATAAAGTGATAAATGTATGTTAAGTATGTACTATAGGATCTGGTAGGCAGTAAACCTGAAACACATGGGGATCATTTTTTATTATTACTATGGCTATGGTTATCCTTACAGCAGAGATTTGTCTGGCTCAGGGCTCCTGTGGCTGCTCTGAGGCTCCAAGAGCAAGGATGGCAAGATAGACAATGAGGATTATCTAGGACATACTATCCTGACACTTTTTTTATGTTTATAATGAAGCACACAATAATTATGCATCTCATTAAATATGCATCAGATTAGTGTTGAAAGTTTTATTTGAATCAACTCCAAACTCCTATGTATGCAAATCTCAATTTCTTCTATTATTTCTGAAGTGCCTTACAAATCTGTCCCAAACTTCAAAACAACAACAGTAAAAACAATCAAAAGCATTGTTTTGGAGTGGACAGGTTGTGTTCCTGGGCATACACTCATGTATAAAATGACTTTAAAGATTTTATGTATTGACATGTGAGAGAGAGAGCATGCAAGCAGAGGGGAGGTGCAGAAGGAGAGGGAGAGAATCTCAAGCAGACTCCATCCTGGGCACGGAGCCCGACTGGGGGCTCAATCTCACGATCTTGAGATCACGACCTGAACCAAAACCAAGAGTCAGATGCTTAACCAACTGAGCCACCAGGCACCTCATAAAATGACTTTACAAATTATTCTCCCATACAAGACTCTATATCCGTGAAATTGAGTAATAAACTTCCTCAAATGTGTATGAACGGACACATTTGCCTTCTGTTGTTAACAGTTCAAAACACATCCCAAGTACTGATTTTGTTCAGATCACTAGTGGATATACAACGTGGGATAACACAAAGCTTAGTTTCCAAACATTTATCAAGAGCCTACCTCATGCTAAATAGCATGTAGCACAGCATCTCTCCAGTACAGAAAAGACTCAAAAAACATGATCTGGGATGATAATGGTGGTGGTAGTGGAAGTAGTAAGCAGAGAGGTAACATGCCTTCCAGTCAGAACACGAGCTTAGATAGTTTCTGACATCAATCCACTAATATTTCATAATTCAATAACCCTTAAACACACACATCACATTCATACATACACATAGCATGTGCACATACACACTATATGCACAGACACATACACACCACATACATGCATACTCGCATACACACATACTCACATAAACACACATGCTCTCTCGCTTACACACACACCACATGCATACACACGTACCACCATGCACATACTCGCATACATTCACACCACCTACATACTCACACAAACACACACGCATATGTAAGTATTATATAGAGGCATAGGACTGAGTCCTCTATACATCAAGTTCCTAGAAAAACCTTTAATTTCATGAATTTGCATTAACTGTACTAAGCCTGTATCATCTTTTTTTTTCTTGAAAATTCAACTTTTCAGGGGTCTACTTATGTTAACTACCGCCAAAACATACAATGTCTCTTCTCCTATTAAAATATGTTCAGCATTTTATATGATTACTTTTAATCCTCATATTAATAAACTCATCTTAAACAACAGAAAAAACATCCTTAAAAATAAATATAGCCCATACTATTTCCATAAGCATGTATTATTGCTATTGATTTTCTAGTCATCTACTTTTAAAGCCACGTTGAAAATGATTTTTAAGTGCTCAATCTCATTTATTAAAGCCTTGAAAGTTGATTGCCTTAATTTTCCCCCAATCAACAAGATAACCCTTAATTTTAAGGTCTGGATTAGCGGCACTCCCAACTATGAAGTAATGATGCCATTTATTTACATTAGAATCAACATGAGTTCAGAACTTAATGCCCTCATCAATTTTCCAAATAAAACTGCAGCTGTAGTGTGGAACAGGTGAAATGAGGTCTGTATTTCTCCGATGTAACATAGCCAAGAGCTTAACCCAGGCTTCATGAAGTTTAAAAGCAATAAAGTCAAAGTTATTTCAGCCCTGCAGCATACTTATTTAAAGAGATGGATGTTATTGGCTGTCTTTCAATATACTGCTTATACTATCATTAAAACTTGAAATGGAATCTATAGTATTCTATGTATGGAATACCGTACACTGATAAGAGCCATCCTTCTCCCCAATCATTTTAAAACAGAAAGATAAAACAATTGTAATCCTACATCCAGAGTACTACGATATCTGCAGAATCCTATTTCCATCCTCATTCTTTACTGGAAAAACAAAAGAAAACAAAACTGTGGGATTGCAGGGTTATGGAATATCAAGTATAAGAGATAAGTGCATCTGTCAGGACCTCTGGTGTAGGAATTGGGAACCAGAGGTGGTTCATTAGAGTACTTGGTGGCAACTACACAACTGTCAAATTCACAGCATGAAAGTAGATACTAATATCTAAACTCCATGAGTGTAGGAACCATGTCTGTTTCTACCTATTATAATGTCTATTAGAATGACAAGCACATATCAGCTACCTAGTGAATACTGAATGAGTTAATAAACACATGCTATATAAAAACAACTAGGTTCCTCCATCATGATTAATTGCTCTGAAAAAGTTCCCAACAGGATCTATAAAGAAAATCTGAGTTCTTTACTGCAACACAAAGTCTTCTAATATAGAAAGGTAAGTTGGAAGACAAAGAGAACAGAAAAGAGCATTTCATCTTCTTTGCTTAGGTGTCTATCTTTGCATACACTCTTCTAAAACATCCTTGCTTATTCCTCCATTATTCTACTTTTTAATTTTTTTAATCTTTACATTTTTAAAATTGTTATTTATTTATTCATTTATTTATTTATATATTATTTAATTTTTTTTTAAGAGAGAGAGCAAGAGTGCATGAGCAGGGTGGGGAGGGGGAGAGGGAGAGGGAGAAAGAGAATCTTGAGCAGGCTCCACGCCCAGCGCAAAGCCCCATGTGGGTCTCCATCCCACAACTCAGAGATCATGACCTGAGATGAAATCAAGAGTTGGATACTTAACTGGTAGAGCCACCCAGGCACCCCTCAATTATTCTACTTCTAAACGTATAAATTCAACAAATTCTGTCAAAGTAGCATTTATTCAATGTAGTACTACTCTTAAATTTAGCACTGTCAGTTTAATAAGACAGAGTTCAAATCCGAATAATCAGAAACTGTTGCTGTTTATTATCATGTGTAATCATATTTTTCCATTCCCCTACATAATAGCTGAGGTTTCTATTCTACACTAATATAGGCTATAAATATTATCACTGTTATATTGAACACTAAATTGGAATAAATTAATAATTCTGAGGCATATCAAATTCACTTAGGACTGTGTCATGTCAAATTAAGACAATATTTATGTCATAATTCCTATGACAATGAAATCCTTTGATTTCTTTTGGAACCAAGAGAAAAATTACCCAATACAAATAGGCCCAAAGAAATCACACAGATTGGAATTAGCTGGGCTTTAAAATAGCTATTATGAATATGTTCAAGGATTTTGAGAAAGGTAAATATAAAATATGAGCAGATAGTTCTCAGAAAATTAGTGGAATCTACATAAATGAATCTGATGGAAGCTCTGGAAATGAAAATGGAATATCTGACACGTAAAAATATCTTATTGGCTTAACATAACTGGATACTGGAGAAGAAACTATCAGTCAACTTTGAGAACTAAAAATAATAAATTGATTCAAAGAGGGGGAAAAAAATTTAAATGGACAGAACCTACGTGACAGAGTCTAACAAATGTGCAACTGGAATCTCAGAAGACAGAGAAAGATTGGCAGAGAAACAAATTTTTGAGGAAATGGTAGCGTACAATTTTTCCAAATTGTTCTTTAAAAATCAATCATTAAAGGAAGCTCAATAAAACCCTAGCAGGATAAAGATAAAGAAAACCATCCCTAGATGCACCATAGTCAGATCCCTTGAGAGAGACCGACAGAGAATTCTTAGAGCATTTCAACAGAGAAAGAATAGTTTTTTCAAATATTGAGCTGAAGCACATTATATTCATATAGGAAAAAAATGAACATCTGCTCTCAACTGGAACTACACACAATAATTAAATCTATAATGAATCACAGACCTAAACATAAAAACTAATATAAACTTCTGGAGGGGAAAAAACCATAAGGAAGTTTCTACATGACTTGAGTATGTAAAACTTCTTACATGACAAGATCTGTACAAAAACGTTTATGGAGGGGCACTTGGGTGTCTCAGTCAGTTAAGTGTCCAACTCCAGATTTTGGCTCAGGTCATGATCTTAGAGTCCTGAGATCAAGCCCCACGTCAGGCTCTAAGATCAGCAGGGGGAGTCTGCTGGAGATTCTCTCCCTCCCTCTGTCCCTCTCCCCACTCATATGTGCTCTCTCTCTCTCTGAGTAAATAAATATTTCAAAAATGTTTATGGAAGCTTTATCTGTAATAGTCTAAAACTGGAAACCAAAAAAAAAAGTGTCAATAAAAAATTGAAATTACTAGTGCATAAAACCACATAGATAAATCTCATAATCATTATTTTGAAAGAAGCCAGAGACAGAAAAAGTATATACTGTCTGACTTCAGAAATTTTAGAATAGAGGGGTGCCTGGGTGGCTCAGTGGGTTAAGCGTCTGACTCTCGGTTTCAGCTCAGATCACGATCTCAGGGTCATGAGACTGAGATTCCCTCTCTCCCTCTGACCCTCCCCCCACTCTCTCTAAAAATAAATAAGTCTTAAAAAAAAAAAGAAACGAAATTTTATAATAGGAAAAACTGATCTGTGGTTATAGAAATCACACAGTAGCTGCTTTGGGGGGTGATGATAGAAGGACTGGCTGCAAAAGAAGGATGAGGGAACTTTAGTAGAAATAATCTATTCTTAAAGGGTTTTGAATTACAAAGACGTAAGCATTTGTCAAAATTCATAAAACTTCAAAGTATCTGTGCATTTAAATGGGGGTGTATTTTACCTCAATTTTTAAGAGGGAAAAATTACCAATCTAACTCATTCTTTTCTCTTTTAAGCCATATCCTCTTTTGACTTCCCAGTTCTCTTAAGGACATCTTTATCCTCAGTCAAAACTATAAAGTTATTTTTACAGCCGTTATTCCTTCCTCCAATATTTTCTCATTTTCCAAATTCAAATACGGCAACTGTCACCACGTTTGAATACTTGAGTCAAGAACAAGTAAAGTTCTTTTCATCCAATAATTCACTTACAATCTCATTTATTCTAAATACAAAATCATTGTTTTTTGTTTCCTTGCCCATTGTAAAGAAACAAAGTTTCAGAGAAGTCAAGTCACAATTAGCTTGGAATCAGGACTGAACATATATTTGCCTTCAAATTATTACCGGTAGTACTTATTTACAAAATCTCTCTCATGTCTGTCCTACTTTGTAATGCTACCCTCAACCAAATTTAACCTGGAGGCTGCCATCAACCAAAGCATGAACGAATAAGCAAATAAGTGGCTAACACCATTAACGGCCCCCGTGTTACTAATGCAGATGGTTACGCTCTAACTCACATCTTATTTGACCTCATGTATGTAGTGCATTTTTTCCTACCTAAAGCATACCTCCTTTGCTCCTTTTCACATATAAAGTATTCTCCTCATTTCCCTCCTTCTTCCCCAGCCACTCCTTCTCAAGTTCATCAGCATACTCATCCCAGCTCATTTGGGAATGGAGTGCTAGCCTTCCTCAAGATGCAGTTATAAGCAATAGCATGGAGGTCCATAGGGGACAGGACGGAAATATGAAAGGGGAGAAATCAGAGAGGGAGACGAACCGTGAGAGACTATGGATCCCGGGAAACAGACAGGGGGTTCCAGAGGGGAGGGGGGTGGGGGGATGGGGTAACAGGGGGATGGGTATTAAGGAGGGCACGTGTTGTGATGAGCACTGGGTGTTACACACAACCAATGAATCATTGAACACTACGTCAAAAACTAATGATGTACTATACAGTGGCTAACTGAAAATAAAAAAAATAAAAATAAACAAATAAATAAAACCATTCTGCTTGAAGAAAAAGGATGCAGTTATAGGTGTTGTGCTCCTTCTACCATATGCTCCCTATCCCTGGGCAATCTTATCCATACCGTGGTCTACAAACAAAAGGATTAGCAGCAGTTTGAAATCTATCTTCTGTCTCCATTCTTAAAGTGTAGTTTGATTTTTTTTACTTCGCAAACATTTTCACCTCCCCCCACTGCCAACCAAATGAAACTCAGACTTCATTTCCTAATATTAAAACAAGATCTTCCCACAATGTAGAAACAAGTTAGCTTTCTTAGCCTAATATCAGACTGCCCCTTTTTATATCATTTATGATCCAGGCACACTGTGCCTCTCCGTCATTCATTTCACCTTGTGCTACTGCTTATGCTGTTTCTTCCACCCAGAAAATCTCCCTAGACCCCAATATTTGAGCATTACAGTTTCACTTACATATGGAAGAGCAGAGTGACAAGACCTATCTTTATTGAAACTTTTCCCTTATTTCCAAAGTCAGTATACTCTTTATTCTACAAACTCTCACAATATTATATCCTATGGGTTGACAATAAAGATATTGAAGTGGCTGAAAATCATGGTGGGCTCTCAGGTGAAAATGATGGGCAATGGGCCAACTTCCAAAGTCTTCCGTAACCATGGGGTAGTAACTGAGAAATAGGTGACAGAGACACTGGGAAGAAAAGTGGATTAGTTTGAGGGTCACGATCTTCAGGAGAAGACAAAATTCATGGTTTCCTGGAGAATACAAATCTTTTCCTCTAGCTTGAAAATACTGTAGAAGGATGGAGACTGTAGTCAAGATGGCCTCAAAGGAAGTGGTATTCTTGGAAGAAGCAGGCAAATTTCTGTCATTTATGTAATTGGAATGTTTTTTTGTTTTTGTTTTTAAAGATTTTTTATTTATTCATTTGACAGAGATAGAGACAGCCAGCGAGAGAGGGAACACAAGCAGGGGGAGTGGGAGAGGAAGAAGCAGGCTTCCAGTGGAGGAGCCTGATGTGGGGCTCGATCCCAGAACGCCGGGATCATGCCCTGCGCCGAAGGCAGACACTTAATGACTGAGCCACCCAGGCGCCCCTGTAATTGGAATGTTGAACAAAAACTTCTCTACTTGATAGGCATAAGATCTTCATCATAATTTTTAACCCAGCCAGAACTTTTCATTCCTAACATCTGATGAGCCATCAACTGAGATAAAAGAAAACACTATTGAGTATGTTCTCACCAGTAAAACAAAACCAAAACTACTGAATTATTTTCTTGGGGGGAAAAATGTAGCTGCTCTATAATTACTCTACGTATGACTTGTTCTAATCATTTTCCTGCTTAAAATTTCTCTTGTGGGTCTTTATGACCTGCAGAAACAAGTGCAAACTTGTAAGAGTGGATTATAAGCTTCTTTGTTTTTTGTTACCCAATCACCTTCTGGCCTCATGCCCACCTACACACCCATTATGATCGAACAATACCATTATTCTTGGGTTTTGCTCTATGCTGTTTCACCACTAGATGCCACTGCACATGCTTTTCCCTTTTTCCAGAATGCCATTGCCCTTACTCTTTTCTGCCAGGCTAAACCACTGAACATTCTGGGACACCATAATGTAGCTCATCTCTCCCTGATCTGAGCCTCCTCTAGTTAACTAGTGGTCACTTGTGTTATTACCCGTACTACTCTGTATTACATTCGTTTGCTCTTCTGACTGGCCTCCTAGAATATGAGCTCCGTTTACTTAGGGTCCTAAATAACCTCGAATGCAGACTCATTTGGGTTACATTCATCCTGTAACCCCAGTGACTAGAACAATGGCTACATGCAGCAAATGTTCACTTCTCTGAAATAATACGATCAACAGATTTAAGAGAGGTAGGTGACGAGAGCAAAGGAAAATGGCTAACAGGCCCAAATTGGTAGTTTGACATATTTGTATAAAATCATGACTTCCTGATTGTGTGACTTTAGAAAGTCATTTAACATCCCTCAATCTGAGTATGTTTTTTTTTAATTTTGAAAGAAAAGAAAGGTAAATGAAAGTAATAATTCTTTGTGGAATAATTGTAAAGAAATGAAATGATTTGCATAAAATGTATAGCATAGTTCCTGTCATGCAGGGAACACTCAGTAAGTTACAGCTCTTATTATTTGTATTGCTACAAAATTAACACAAAAATACAAAGAAAATACTAAAAGAACCCATGACATACCCATGCGTGAAGAAATCCATGTGTTTTTCTTATGGCTGAGCTCTCAATGTATAAACACTTATGTTTACTTGCGGTTGTTACAGCACAGTCAGTCGCCATCCAAGGCTCTAAAAATATAGACTAAAGAATATCTAGTTTTTCTCCTTTCAAAGACCCTGGAAATTCTCATTTCCTTTAGATGACTGAAAAGTGAAAACTTCCATGATATCACCATGAGTATACACAAGGATGAGGGGCCTAACTATGGAGCAGCTTGTAGGATAGAGGATAAATATGAAAAAGATATAAAAATATACATAATTCATGTAAATGGGCCCAATAAAAAGTACAAATTCCTCCACAGTTTTCAAGAAATAGCTCAAGGAGAAAGCAGTAGCTAAAAAAATGCTGCATATTTTCAGTTGGATTTGATTCACAAGTGATTTTTGGATGTATGCCCCCCAAATTCAGGTGGAACTGGGTGACTCAGGAGCTTTTTCTGAAGGGCTGGTAGTGCAATGCCTCTTGGCTTTGTGAATACCACGGAGCTTCATCCTCAAATGACATTTCTAAATTGATTTCCTACTAATAGCAACCTTTGGCAAACGTGCTGGGCCCACAAATCACTGATTAAATCTCCTCTTATCAAAATCTAGTTGAAAGTAAGATAAAGATCCAGAATCATGTGGGGGGCATGCAGGTCACCCATCTCTCTAGGTGTCTGTGGTAGCGTCCTTAACTCTTCTTGGGTCATAGAAAAGCTATTTATTGAGGCTCTGGTCTCCGCTCTACACAGAAGTGCTTTCCCTGAGACTCATTTGGGATGCATGCCCCAGCATCGAGAAACTGCCTCATCTGTGACTACTGAAAGGTCACTAATAGATCGCTTACTCCTCCCATCCTCTACCTCAGACCACATAGGTTGGCTTTTCACCTTTGTGGTGACAAAAATATTACTAAAAATCAAAACCATCTGTCATTAAAAAATGACAATAATTAATCAGAACAGAATATAGTTGGGTAAAAATACTTTTCTTGAGGTACCAATTATTTTAGTGGCCTTGTCATAGGCTCTGCAAGCCTTTCTTTTGTATAATTTCTGGGTCATTCTGCATTAGTCCAGAGACATCTGTCCTCACAATCAACCATGGATCTTTGGTCAGTTTTCTGATGACTAAAAATAAATTTCAGGCCCCCAACTGGAGTGGGGATGGGGTGGGTGGTATGTTTCATAGGAAAACTTTTATGAATACTTTCTTTAAAAATTTTTTTGACATTTCAAATAGGCTCTTCTTCTTCCTCAATATTTGGTCTGTACATATACTATCTGTTGCTTATTCAACCACCAAAAGGGTAGGAGTGGGGAATTCAGATGGAAGTTTGACGTTAGGTAGACTGAGAAATGAAATTTGGTGTGTAACAGAAAAAAAAAAAGAGTAATGTTTGTAATCATTCTTTCCCTCTCTAAGCAGATGAATTAATTATGAAAGCCCAGATAAGCCAGATTTGCATAAGAAAGCATGGAGAAGATACAAAGAAGGAATGATCTGGAAAAACATGGCAATCAGGAGGATCAGGTGGGGACTGGGGAAAGAGAGATAGACTGACAAAAGATACTAGTGGAGAGAAAATCAGGGAGAGAGATCAAGCACCACAGAGCCGAAAGACTAAAGCAGAGAGAGAGAGAGACTGAGCACAACCCAAAGAGACAAAGAGGGTCCAAGTGGTGACAGCAGACCATTGGGAAAATGGGAGATGGCTATAAGGGCATTTTAGATATTTGGCTGAAGGATTAATCTACTATTCTGTGTCCTCCAAGATTTCAGTGAAAAACTATGTGGTCCTTTAATTCTCCAGTAGATTTCCAAGCCCTGCCTCCACCACCTTTTCAGGTATCTGTGTTAAGATGAGCCTTTGAGGAGCTCCAGCTCCTCCTGATACACTCAAGACACACCCACTTTCTGCTTTTTTACCACTTCAGCGAAAAGATGAAGACCTCGACAGAGTGGTGAGGCATGGGCATTTGGTACCCCAGCAGAACTCTCTGTTACAAGTGGGCATGAAGACCTCAACAGAGTGGTGAGGCATGGGCATTTGGTACCCCAGCAGAACTCTCTGTTCCAAGTGGGCATGCAACAAAGTCAGGGAGGCAGGCAGCTGGGAGAGGAGACAAAATGTATCCAATTGCTTCTCCCATTGACCCTTTGCTCCAGCCTCCCTGGAGTTAGAAAACTAGACCCCTGTTTCCTAGGCTATAACAAAATGCAATGGGTATAATGGACCCTGGAATCCAGAGAAAGATTGGGGTGAGAAGGGCTAAAACAATTTGCTCTGACTCAGAGATGGGTGCTCCAAGGAAAGCAGCCTCAGACACTCCTTAGTGCATGTAACTCAAGCTGCTGTGGCTTGTGAGTCACTGTGTGTCCATCACACATTCCAGCCCCACATGGTGTCTCATGTGAAAAGCAACTCAACTAAGTCAATAAAACCCATGGGGTACTGATCAAGGCTCTTGCCCTTTGACTTTCAAGCCCAAGTGGACAAATTTTGTAGCTCTATTGTTCCATCTACAGAGCTTCCCATGGTTTCTATATCAGTGTTCTAATATTCCTCTCATGATCTACACTTACTACAGTTTATTTCTTTTGTTTTCCTGATTTTTTTGCCCTTTTATTGTCCTTTTAAGTGTCCTTGATTTTGTACTTAGCTGCTTTAAATGGTTTTACAAATCAAATGGGTGAATAAGTGTTTAACCACTGATGAAATTTGCATTACTAAAAGCAGCATGAGAAAAAAGGGTCATTTTTGTTTTGTATCATTTGGAAGAGGCTTATGTCTAACATATTATATAGAAAAAAATGAAATTATAAATACACCAATCAGAAAAAGACTAACAACATTTAGTAGTTTGCAGAAGGAGGCATTATTATTCAGTAATTATGAACAAAGGATCTAGAATTCCATACATCTCCAATATACATAAGCTTTTTAGGCCATTGATTTGTATTGTACAAAAAAAATTTACCACAAAAGCAGAGTAGGGAAATGTATATTCTAGTGAACCCTCAATTTCAGATATTAAACAGTATATAAGATATCTCACTGTTGGGGCGCCTGGGTGGCTCAGTCGTTAAGCGTCTGCCTTCGGCTCAGGGCGTGATCCCGGCGTTCTGGGATCGAGCCCCACATCAGGCTCCCTGCTGGGAAGCCTGCTTCTTCCTCTCCCACTCCCCCTGCTTGTGTTCCCTCTCTCGCTGGCTGTCTCTCTCTCTGTCAAATAAATAAATAAAATCTTTAAAAAAAAAAAAGATATCTCACTGCTGTCTTAATTTATTTGATTTTTCAAATTTTTTGGTATGTTTTTGTTTTTTTGTGGATTTGGGGGGCTATTTTCCTTCCTTTTGGTGACAGCTTTTTGATAAGGTTTGTTTGAAGTCTGAATATGATGGCTGTAGCTCTAGAACCATATTCCTCATGAAATCCTGCAACTGGGAAGTAGAGCTTTATTAAGACTGAAAACTAGATGCACTAACATATCATAATCAGTAAAATAAATAAAAATAAGTTAAAAAAATAGATTCAGTCATTTTCAAATAAAAAGCTCAATCCTCATTTGCTTCTTGCTTCTGTTCATTCACATTGTGCCTCATTTTGGCTTATGACAGAAAACGGAAGCCACTCCTGGTATTTTTAGCAGAGAGGGCGTTAATAAAGAGCATCAGGTACTCAGAGCATCACTAGGGCACAGGGGGATCATTCCACAGGCTGGGCCTTCAGTAATGATCCAGAACTTCATAGAAGTGACCTACTTGAGGGAATGTTTCCTCTGCTACAAGCCACCACTCGGATTTAAACTTATACGGGTGCCTGGATCAAGAAAATGCCACTGCCCTCAAACCCACAAGATTTCCAGAAGGCTCACTAGTAAGGTACGACTCTAAACTTGTACATCTCCAGTTTCTGTAAACAGCCAGAAGCAGCAGGGAAATGACCTCTCTCTTACTTCCAGACAGCTTGGACGTATATCTAACCGGCAGAGTCGAATTCACTTCCAGAGTCACAGCTTCGAGGGAGAATGAAATGTGAGTTTTAGCTTCCCCACATCTACACAACAGAAAAACACAATAGGAAGAGACAGCGTTGGATCTGAGTACCAAGCAACAATATACAACAAAAATCCCTAACTGTACAGTTTCTGCTTTTAGCCAGATGTTTATGGAGACCTTGCCTACAATCCTTCAAATTCCATCACAACGCGACCAACCACGGTGCCAGCTGTTTGAAGTGATGTCTGGTTGAAATAACACAACCGATAGCCTCTATACTTAGAAAAAAAAGTTTTAAAATAGGATTATGGTAACTGAAAACGTTGCATCTATTTTGCACCCTGCTGTTACTTTCACTTGACATTATGCTGTCCTTTGCTGCACCAATAAAAATTCTTCATAAACATTTGCAAAGGCTGCCTCATATGACATTGTACGATTGTCCTATACTTAACCACTATATTATACTTAACCATTTCTCTTCTGCTAGTCACATAGGTAAGTTATAATTTCCCCCAAATGTTAATGATGTAACATCTCTGGTTATAAATATCTGCCATCCTGTCCAATTATTTTTTAGGAGAGATTCTCAGCCTTCTCTTCAAAATGAGTTTTATTTGCCGGCTCACCAATTGAAGGGTTCTTTGTTCCATTAATGAGACAAAAGAAAATCCAAATTATTTTAGAAGAAACGGGGGGAAAGTCAGTGGTGTATTATTTTGTGCTAAAACAGCACAGCTTCTGAAACACCTGGGACCTTGTTTAGAGGCATTACATAAAAGCAGAGTTTGCAGTCAACGTTGCTTCGTTCTGACTTGTGTTTTAGGCCCGTAATCTTGACGTAATAAATCGATCTGTTTCTTATTTAAGATGATATTTCATCATTAGACACTGGTACTGGCATATATTATTGCTTATTTTCCTAAGGACAATACCTGTTTCTAGTATTTTTAGTTTAAATTGATTCACTAAGTGAATGTGCTTCCCACCATGCCAAATTCTGGTGGAATAAAAAATGTGTAATATAATGTCCCTAAACTCCAAGAGCTAACAGTGTTTTGGAGAAAGGAGAAAATTGCTGTATTGCTCTATTTTAAAACCACATTATGTTCTAAGTTTTTCTCTAAATGTGAGTGAGAACAGAGTCAGGTGAGAATACAAATGATTCCCCTTAGAATCTCTAGGCTGTAAATGTCTCAAGGACTAGGGAGTTATTTCTTATTTAAATTGATATATCCATTGCTTAGCTTGCAACTTGATAAATATGGGTGGGATATTGAATGAACAAATGGACAGTAAATGAATGAATCAACTCAAATCGTATTCTCAAGGATGGAAATGTGGTTCAAAAATGGCCAAAGATCTACATGGCTTAGTAATCAGACAAATTATACTCAACATAGAGAATATTCATTAAACACTTAACTGAAGTCTGTTGCGAGCCCTTTAAGTATTGCATTTCATTTACTATTCATAACTACTTTACATGGTCAGTACTACTATGTCGTCCAATTTACAGAAAAGAAAACTAAGGTTTAAGGTTAGTTTTCCCAAATCACACAGTGAGTAAAAAGTGGGGATTTTTAATCCCACTATGTTCTTTATTATTATACTAACTTGTCTCCCATATGCTATATAGCAAATATTAGGAGATGACATGGGGCAAGATCTTATAACAAGTTAATAAAACAATGTTTAAATTCTGGGACTTCCTGGTGTGCCTGGGTGGCTCAGTCAGTTGAGGCCCTGATTCTTGATTTCGGCTCAGGTCATAATCTCAGGGTTGTGAGATCAAGCCCTACATTGGGCTCTGGACTCAGTGCGGAGTCTGCTAGAGATTCTCTCTCTCCTCGCCTTCTGCCCCTCCCCCAACTCTCTCTCTCTGAAAATAAATAAATACATCTTTTAAAAAAATTTTTGTGACTTCCTGCATGTATTTGCAATGCAAATAGTTACGACATTTTCAAATTTCTATGTATCCTTTTGACAGGAAGCCCACTATCACCTATCAAGCCCCTACCAAACTTTAATTGCCCCAAAATGTGAAGGCATACTCTGCGCAAAGGAAGTCAGACCTTTTAGGAACACAAAGCTGAGAAAAAACCCAATTCTACTGTCAATTTCTGACTGTTTCTAACTGGTATACTGTGTGACTGTTGAAATCGTCTAATTTTTGATCTGGGCATAAATGTCTACTCTGCAGTGATGCTTCCTTGATCTGGATGACCTGTCAGCCTCACAGATCACTTGAATCTGAATCTATAGCTCAGGGGTAGGCAGAATTCTAAATGGTCCCCCAAATTCCTCACGCCTTATTTATACATCCCTAATCCCAGTTATTCAATTAGCACTAATCTAGGCGTTGCTGTGAAGGGATTTTGCAGACGTAATTAAAGCCCCAAATAGTTGACTTGAAGATTAAAAGATTATCTGTGTAGAGCTGGGTTAATCACTTGAGCCCTGGAAGTCCGAGTCTAGTGGTCAGGGACAAGTAAGTCAAAGAGGTTAGAAAAATGAACAATTCAATAAGAGGGAGACAAAGGTGGGGGAAGACATATGCCATAGAGTACAGGCTGTCCCCAAGAGCTGAGAGCAGCAGCAAGGAACAGGAGAACTCCATCCCATAACCAGAAGGAACATGATTCTGTGAACATCCTGACTGGGCCTGGAAGTGGCTTCTTCCCCAGATCCTCCAGAGAAGCCCACACCCTGTTTTTAGCCTTGTGATACTCTGACCAGAGAACTGAGCTATGCAGTGCCAGACTGTGAGCTCATAATGTGGATTATTTTAAGCTGCAAAATGTGTGGCAACTTGTTACACAGAAAGAGAAAATTAATACTAGTTGTCTTAGTTCACACTCTAAACCTGGACAGTCTTCTCTACATTCCAAATGCTGAAACTTCATCCTCAGGGGCTTCTATCATGATCCACATTGAGATTTAGAACCTTCTCTGTCCTATAAACCTTCAACTCTTCAGACCGAGGCTAGGGTTCCAGCCTACGCTCTTTCAGCATTCCTGCTGGGTTTCCATCTCTCCCTCACAAAAATGAAATGTTCTTCATGCCTAGGGATAAAGCCTAAGGACCGCCATTTGTCAGGTTACAATGAGTTCCAAAGCAGTTTCTTTACCCAAATCCCAAGTCACTGGCTACCTATTGTTAAACAATTTTTCAATTAAAAAAAAAAAAAGTATGTATCACATGACCAGAGAT
Organism: Ursus maritimus; assembly: GCF_017311325.1. Taxonomy (NCBI): domain Eukaryota; kingdom Metazoa; phylum Chordata; class Mammalia; order Carnivora; family Ursidae; genus Ursus; species Ursus maritimus. Next base: position 94,535,501 of record NW_024423343.1, on the reverse strand, counting down.
TGTCAACTCTAGGCAAAGAAGAAGTTCATCCCTCAATAACTCCTGTATTGAAGTTTAGTTTTAACTGGTGTATTATTACCGGTGAAATCTTTTTGGTAACTAGGAAAAGAAAAAAAAATACATACACGCTCATACACATGTATGTTTCTTTTTCAGTCTTTGACTCAGAGCAAAATCAAAGTACCCTGCAGAAGAGGCAAAGGCAGACTCACAATGCCAGTGGGAGAGCAAGCGTGGCAAGCTGATGTTTGCAAAAAAAATGAGGAATATCTGAATCCTTTATGATCCTCTTCTTTTTGTTTGTTCTTTTCTCTTATTCTTTCTTCACCAAATATCTTAAAGTCTTAACACACTAGGACTTTTATATATCTGTGCACTCCAGAATAGTTGCTTTCAAAAAATTTTATAGTAAGATAAAAGAAAAGCCTAGAAGGAAAATGAGAATTATATTAAATAGTGATTCATAACAGCTGAGCATCAGCGAGAAGAGAACAAAATGCTATCTAGAGGTTACTCCATATCTCATCATCTTTTGGAATATGTTATCTTGTACAAGAGAAAGTAGACTTTATTCAGGTTTGCAGATCTGTTGTTTTGGATTTATTTAAAATAGCAGGTAACTCCTGCCTTTAGTGAAAGGTCTCAGAGTTATGGTGTAATAAAGCCACCTTAAATATTGTCAACTGCTACCTCAGAGAATTCCAATTTAAAGAGTCAAAAGTTCATTTAAATATCCCCAGCTTTCTCTGCAAGAAGCTATGCTAGTAAATTTAAGAAAGAGGCAGAATCATCGACATTTTAGGTTAGGCAGACCTATATTCATTTTAAACTCTGAGTATACACACTCTAGTGTGGCCTTAATAAACAGACTATAAGCCTGTGGGAAAATCTACGATCCCTTGTTTAATTTCATTGGCTGAATCCAAATGCTTCAACAGTTCTGTTTAAGAGGATAATAGACAAATTGACTAAACATTGTTCAGTTTTACCTTCACTGTTAAGCCTTTAGAACAATAATTCTAAAGATCATGAGGTTGTATGATCTACCATGGCCCATCTGGTAGTGGTCTATGAACTAAGTGTCTGTGATAGATGAACGGATAAAGAAGAGTGGAATACTACTCGGCCATGAAAAAAGAATGAGATCTTGCCATTTTTAACAACATGGATAATGGATAGACCTAGAGGGTATTATGCTAAGTGAAAGTCAGACAGTTATCTGACAGAGAAAGACATACCATGTTATTTCACCTGTACGTGGAATCTAAAAACAAACACAAAAACCAAAAAACAGAAAACAGAGACAGAATCATAAATATAGAGAACAAACTAGTGGTTGCCAGAACTGAGGCGGGTGGGAAATGGGTGAAATAAGCTAAGGTGATTAAAAGGTACAAACTTCCAGTTATAAATAAGTAAGTCACGGGGATGAAAACTATAGCATAGGGAATACAGCTAATAATATTGTAATCATGTTGTATGGTGACAGATGGTAGCTATGCTTACTACGGTGAGCACAGGGTAATGTACAGAATTGTCCAATCACTATGCTGTGAAACGAGACACCACTACTTACCTATTAGAATGTCCAAAATTTGGAACACTGACAATACCAACAGCTCCTGGAAGCTTTTAGAATACTAAGTAAGGATGAAGAGCAATATGAACTCTCTATTTACTGTGGGTGGGACTACAAAACGGTAGAGCCAGTCCAGAAGACAGTTTGACAGTTTCCTACAGAACTATGTACACTCTTACATATGGCCCTACAATTGTGCTCTTTTGTATTTACCAAATATGTAGTAAACATGTCCACACAAAACCTGCACTCAGATGTTTAGACCAACGTCATTCATGATTGCCAAAACTTGGAAGCAATCAAGATGTCCTTCAATAGGTGAATAAATAAATAAATTGCAGTACATCCAGATAATAGAATGTTATTCTAAAAAGAAAGGCATTACCAAGCCATGAAAAACATGGAGGAATCTTAAATACATATTGCTAAGTAAAAGAGGCCAGTCTTAAAATACTATACACTGTACGGTTCTAATTATATGCCATTCTGGAAAAGGTAAAACTATGAAGACAGTAGAAAGATGAGTGTTTGACAGAGGTTAGGAAAGGGAGGGGATGGACAGATAGAGCACAGAGGACTTTTAGGGCAATGAAACTACTGTTTTTTATTTCAATTTTTATAATTTTGGTAAAAAATACACACAGATACAAAACATGACCTGATACATAATGGTGGATATATATCATTACACATTTGTCAAAACCCATAGGCTGGAAGACACTAAGACTGAACCTTAATGTAAACTATGGATTTAGGGCAATTATGACGTGCCAACGTAGATTCATCATCTGTAACAGACAGAGCACTCCAGTGCTGGATGTTGTTAGTGGGGGAGGCTGTGCTTACACAGGGGTAGGTGACGTATAGGAACCCTCTGTAATTCCCTTTCAATTTTACTGTGAATCTGAAATTGCTCTAAAAAAATGAAGTCTATTTTTAAAATTGGGCAGATGCCATTAAATGATAATTTTCAAAAAAAAGGTAAATCATGACGGATACAGATGCAAAACAAACATATGGTAAAATGTTTTGTTTAACTCATTACATGGTGAGGAAGGTGAAAACAAATGCTGTAACAATTTCAGAGGAGAATCCACAGACCAAACATACAAGGTCATCAGAAATGCTGAAATGAATTTGTTTGACAGAAGCAAAACAAGTTTCTTCCACGGTGTGGGAAGAAAGTTAATTAAACCTCCAGTAGGCAGAATTTATCTGCCTGGATCTAAAAAGAATAATTTGTATTACTAGCCATTTTTACCAGTTAAACATCTCACCCTACAAAGTTGTATAATATCTCCCAAAGATATGTACAAACCACACAGAATCCAATAACTCAGAGGGTATGCTCCACACAATAGACATAATTTCTTTCCTGAGGTAACCTAATCATCTTTTGGCTCATTTTAAAGGTGTCCACAATTTTTCCTCCCAGTTAGAAACAGGTGGAAAAAAGGTCAAGGTCAAGCTGACTTCAGTAAGAACAGGGCTAGCTGAGAAGACCACGAGATGTTAAGTCTTGAGAGATCAAAGACTGGAACGGAAACATCAACAAAGGGGGTCTGTCCTTTATCACAGGGTCCTAAGTATCATGCTGACAATTTTCATTATTCCTGGTATACTAATGCAAAGTTGTTAGAAGTTTCTGGAAAAAGATGTGATATGATTAAACCAGTACTTTAAGGATATCAATCCAACACAATCTGCAAAGTGGATTAAGGGTATCAATCCAATGCAACATGCAAAGTGGATTCCAATCAGAAACGATTGGGAAGTCTAGGTAAGAGCTCGTAAAATAAGTCAGGATTGAGGTTAAAAAAAAAAAAAAAGTTTTCTCAGCCAGAGATTTCCTGAGAATTTCTTTGGAGACAGCCACTCTTCCAAATCCATCTTATTCTACAAAACTCACAAAACCAGTGTGCTCTCTCTCATGGCCTTGCTCTACAGTAATATGTTGAAAATAGAGACCCATTTTTCTTTCCAGACAGGGTGGGTAGTTATCTGGAGTGAAAAGTTTCATTTTCTAGCATTTTTCATTGAAACTATCACCTGATAATTACACTGAATAGAAAGTAACCATTAATCACATCTTTAATATATCAATTCATCACTGTCTACCTTGTGCGAAGCAGAAGAACTAAAATTAATCAGTCAAACTGAACCCCATCACGACCAAACGCCCAGGGAAGGTGGGGGCCAGAAGGAAATCCTTTTAAATGGAGAAAATATATTTGCGTCCACCGGCAGGAGGACCGAGGCCTCAATGGTAACACTACTTTCTGTCATCATGGAAGGTGATTTTAATCTCCATCCTTGCCCAGTTTGAGCAACTTCAAGTTTGTTGGAAATTTAAAGCTCATAAATGTTATCTAACCCACAAGGGAAGGAAGTCGGTGCATTCCGTCATTGCCCTTTTACTGCACGTAATTTTGTTAATGAAAGCCTTTTAGAAAACAAATTCACTGAAATTTCAAATTGCAAAGACTGCCTCCTGTGTCCTCGTCACCCCTGCTTCTAGACTGATAAGTCCACTCTGTCAGGTGGCCCACTTAGAGACCCCTCATTCTATAGCTCTAGAAAAAAAAAAAAAGGCATTTTTGCGGCTCGATGTAGCCTGGCTCTGAAGTCTCCTGGTAATGAATCAGGCACAGGGAGAACTATTCATTTGTTACTTATCATCCTCTGCTTTCTTGACTGGTGTTGGTGCCAAGAAAAGAAACCTGTCGCATTTCCCCAACTAGATTATAAACTCCTTAAAGATAGCAGCCAGGTTTTACACCCATTTCTGTGAAGTCACTTTCCAAGTATGGCAGTTCTTACATAGCTGCATGAGAAATAATTTGATGTTTGGTTGGTTCTATTATACAACGGATTCTGTAGAAAGTTTAGGAAGCAGAGCAAGGGTGGGGAGGGTACTCTCCGGGGCTGAAAATGTCAAGGCACTTATTTCTAAATCTCTAATCTAGATTATAAGCCTTTATTGTACTTTACATGGGGAAATGAGATCTGGCATTTTTGGAGAGACACACTTTAAGACTCACAGTGATTGTCATTACGGTACATTATTTCCCCTTATAAAATTCAGGAAACTAAAAATTAATGAGAGTCAAGGCTGTGGCAAAGCAAAAAAACAAACCACTGAGCTGTGGGTGCTGAGCAGTCAATTTCACTCCCTCAGGAGAAAGGGGCTCCCACTCTCAGCCCAACTGTGCAGAGGTCATGCCTGCACTTTCTCAAAACCGCAGAGGACTGCATATCGGCAACCCATGTGCTTGGTCATTAATCAAAAACAATAACATTAAACCCACCAAATCCTAAACTTACCAAGTAGTCTCATCTTTGCTATACAGCTCCTAGCACAGCACACGATAGGTGATGGACACTCGATATATTTGCATGAATCAACTAAACTGTAAATTACTGGAGTCTCAGTGCAGAGCGGCCAAATCTGAGAGTAACTTAGAGGGGAAGGTAACGGTCAGAAAAGTATAGGTCATAAGGCCTGTATTAGCTACAGTTTTCATTTTACGTAATCAAAGGAATGCTTTAATGTTTGAGTTCCAAGTTACACGCAGACATACAAAAATAATTTCCCTATTTTTATTTTATACAGAAATATTAGTTGAGTAGAAGGGTATTATACACATATCAGTCTGGGAGCAGGTTATGACTGAAAAGGAAAATTCATGATAGTAGACAAAGAGCAAACCAGAAGTCACTGCAGGTATTAGCTGAATCTGACCGAAGCATCCAAGACATCTTTTTCAGTTTTTAATTGCTCAGTATGTGAACTAGTTTGCAGTAATGTGTTGACTGTGCTGACAATTTAACTTCCTTCTGTTGATGAGCTTATTGGTGTTTAGTTAGAGTTGGCTATTTGAACAACCCAGTGCCAGAACTTTACTCTGCCTTTAAATGAGAATAGGGAAAAATATTTTAGAATAATCAAGGAAAAAATGTGGAGGGGCTCAGTTTTCTAGGAGGAAAGAGACATATATGCTACTAATCAAGGATGTAACTGAAGTAAAAAGAAATGGACCATATAAGTGAGAAATGTTCAATGTAACAATAAAAATAAGCTACCTATATAAGTAAAAACATAGTAATGGCAATAAAATTAATGCCTTAATTTGAAGAGCGCACAGATTGCAAAGTGCCATCACATACGGTATCTCATTTGATTCACAGAGGTTATTATAAAATGTATTTGCACATCATACATATTTGTGTAATTGATTTTTCATCACCAAAGCCAACTCCATTTGTACAGATATCGGCTATCATAGTTCTTATGAGTAATATTCTAAATGTCCACTGTTTTCCTTTCATTTGTATTTTCTTTTTTAGATCTTCCACCTTATGAAGACTTACAAATCAATTCTTCAAATTTGCTCACAAATTTATAGGTTGCCTTTATGGGTTGACTGGTAGCCACCACCCCCCAATTCAGCCACCGCCCCCCAATTCATATGTTGAAATCCTAAACCCCAGTACTCCAGAACGTGGCCCTATTTGCAGTTAGGGTCATTGCTAATGCAAGTAGGTGAAAGGAGGTCATTAGGGTGAACTCTAATCCCATACGACCTGTGTCCTCATCAAAAGCAGAGACGTGCACACAGAGACAGACACACGTGCAGAACGGCAGAAATCAGCTCAAGGTTTCCTCAAGTTAAGAAACAACAAAGACTGTCAACAAACCACTAGAAGCTAGGGAAAAGCATGGAAAAGATTCCCCTACCTCAGAAAGAACCAACACAGCCGACACCTCGATCTCACACTTCCTGCCTCCAGAAATGTGACACAACACATTTCTGTTGCAGAAGCCACCTGTCTGTGCTACTTTGTTGAGGCAACCCCAGCAAACTAACACAGCTGCAATCAAGCCTGTTACTGTAAGAATGGAGACAGGCTGAGAGTACATGGTCATGGGTTTTTAGGAAAGTATGCCAAAAGAGAAACCTGCATCATCCAATAGCCATAGGAGGACTCCTAAGGACTTCCTAAGGACCCTCTGTCTATCTATAGTAAAGGTAACTTGTTGTAAACTGATGTGCCCAGCCAGTCCCTCAGGCGTGTGATATTGACCCACCATGGCTTCAATCCATATACTACTGGGCAGAGACCTCTTCCAATGTTCTCTGTAGGGAGGCTTATTGGCCAAGGGAATTGGCAGTAGAAGGTTGGTCTCTAGCTTTACCTATCACCATGTATGTGTTCTTGGGAAATTATTTAACTCCCCCATTTTATAAAATGGGGATAACGAAACTTATCTCACTAGGTTATTATGAAGTGTAAATGAGTTAATGCTGATCGCTCCTTCCAGACCTTTGATCCTGACTCAGTGTTGATTGCAGCTGTAGAGGCCTGGGAGAAAGAATATGAACACCACCTTTCTGCAGCCCTAGAGACTTTATCCCCAGCTCATGATTAGGGGGATCTTTCTCTTTTGTCTTAATAATATGCCATAAAAAGTTTTTCCTGTAAGATGAATTTGTCTGTTCTTCCTCTTGATTTCTATGCTCCCTTTACCACGGCATCCCCGTTACTCTGTCTTCCTGATTTTCTCTTATCTAAGGCAAACAATTACTTGCACTGTTTTCTCTACTCATCCCTCTCTGGGAAAAGCATTTTCCCCTACCTATAGATGGCTGAAGAATTTCTACGTAGGATGGCTTAGAGGTAGTAATTTTGTTGAAAAGACATTGCCAAAGGACGTGTCTTGAGTCTGCATTTGCAGAGCAGGTGCTTTGTTTTTGTGTAGTGTTGTTTTATTTGGGCTGGCTCCGGGAGAGTGAGAGTGCTCATTAGTGCATGCATGATACTAAAGCACCTTTGCTGGCTTTTCTCTTTTCCACTGCAGGTCTCTTCGCCACTCTTTCTACCCTGCTCTGTGCCCCAAGAGGGACATCTCTGTAGACTGTTTACCCAAGCTATCTTGTCCTGATGGCAGATCGTAGGGTTGAATCAAAGAGAGGCAGGAGTACTTGATCCTCCTGTCTCCAGGTCCCTCTATGCCTAGTTATGTTTTTGGCAGTGGCTGTGTTCCTCTAAGACCATAGCTTCTTTCCAGCAAAACTTGTCCTAAAGCTATAGCTCTTACCCAATTCTAGAGATGACAAATCCCAGTAATACCATTCCTTCCCCTCTCTTTTTCAGGACCAGGGATAGTGACATAAACAAATAAAATAATTTTTTGTTTTAATACCTCCATCCCTTAAAAAATTGGAAGACTTGCATTATTGCTCATCCCTGCAAGTTTCATTATCCTTTAACTTTTCCTGCACCTGAGTAAACAGTCCATTCATTGAAACTCTCCATTTAAACCCATGGAACATGCCATTTCTTTACTGATAGCCCTTTGGTATCTGGCTACCACATCCATCCTGGCACTGACAGCTCTCCCTCTAAAGACATCACACTGGTTGTAACTAGTAGAAATTTCTACCTTAACCCAGTTAACCTATATGCCAAAAAATTTTAGCGATGCTTTTAATATCACAACCACCAGCTCATCTGTCACTGTGATACTATTCATCTCTGATATTCTTCAACTTTTCTTCCCCTTTTTCCTGCCTTCTTCTTTAAGCCTGTCATCCGAAGGCAGTCTGGTCCAGTAGAAGGAGTAGAGACAATAAATCAGCCAGCCGTCCAGGCTTGCAGTCAGATATTCAGTTATTGTGAGTGTACGAGCACTGTAACTTTGAGCAAAACGTGAATCCTCCATCAATCTCAGGAGTATAACATTTACAAATTCACAACGAAGAACAAATAAAACAATGCAAGTGAAGGAAAGAGCACACTGTAGGGGATTAACAGTCGTTAGCCCCTCTCTTCAATTTACACACACGCACACACACACAGTGAGGTTGAACTGCATGGGTCCACCTACACATGGATTTTTTTTTTTTTTAAATAAATACAGCACAGGGGCGACTGGGTGGCTCAATCAGTTAGGCATCCCACTCTTGGTTTCAGCTCAGTTCATGATCTCAGGATTATGAGGTTGGGCTCCTCGCTCAGCACGGAATCTGCTTGCGATTCTTTCCCCCTCCTGCTCCCTTTCCCTTTGTTCCTCCCCCTGCATGTGCTCGCTCTTGCTTCAATCTCTCTCTCAAATAAATAAATCAAGTCTTTAAAAAATGCAGCACAGTACTATAACTGCATTTTCTCTTATTATTTTCTCAATAACGTTTTCTTTTCTTTGGCTTACTTTTTTGTAATAATACAGTATGTAATACATACAACAAAGAAAATATGTGTTAATTCACTTCTGGTCAATAGCAGGCTATTAGTTAAGTTTTGGGGGAGTCAAAAGCTGTATGTGGATCAGTGCCCTTAACCCCTGTGGTGTTCTAGGGTCAAGTATGGTGTGGAGAGTTCTCTTTTGTCTGAACTTTCCTACAGACATTTGGCCTGAAATTGCCCTGGGACTTTCATCCCTTCCCCATCAATTCATTCAGCGTGGCATTTGGGTCCCCACTTGGAGTAAACTGAGACACTCTTTCATCAGTTTCTTCTCTGCTACCTCTTGGCACTTGTCATGATTTTCTTCTCAGTGCTACATAAACAAATGAAATTATCATTCTTTTATGCCTCCACCCCTTGGAAAAGTGAAAATTTCTCAGCAAAGGGTCCTCTCCTTCCAGCAACTTTGAGTAATGTTAGCTTTGCAGCAGGCTCCTGAAACAAATCCTGCAATGACTTTGTAGTTATTATTACTTCTTATCCTCTGTTTCACCACTCTTGACACCATCAAGAATTATTCTTTGCATTCCTTCCATATGTGAGTCTGCTTTCTCCCCTACATAGTGGTCTAAGATGATAAAGACCATTTTCCTAGCAGTCCTCAAAACTCCCTTAGTACTCAGGAACTAGGTCGGCAGGCCCAAGAGCAACTTCCGTTTCCAAGACGTCATTCACAATCTCGTTTTCCTGAGCTGAGAAGCCTGCTTGTGGATTATTTTTTGCTTCTATGATAGCTTTTGCCCATGTTCTTGCTCCTTTCCCTGCACTTACGTGTTCCCCAAACTGACCTATAAAGTACTCCTCCTTTAGCCACAGTTGTTCTTTCAGTATCATCTTTCCAAATCCCCTTTTTACCAAGAAATCCTATTAGTGCCTTCCCTTTATTTCTTCCACACTCTGACATGCATGTAGGTCATGATTTATTTGGGTTTGGCCTAGTCTTTCCTTTATATATTTGTTCACATATCTTAGTTCCTAACATACAAATTCATTTATATGTTCTTTGAATATTATAGCTACCACTTATATGTTTTCAGCTTGTCTTTAAATCCTTCAAGATGGTGGAAAGGAAGGATCACAGGCTCTGTAATGGATAGTGCATGATGCCAATCTCACCTGGACCCCAAACTTCAGTTTCTTCATTTGTAAAAAGAGACAGCATCATCCATAACATGGACCATTTTGAGGACTATTGCTTTCTTTTATTTACTTGAGAGAGAGAACTTGTGCATGAGTGGGGGGAGGTTGGGGAGGGGAGAAGCAGGCTCCCCCCTGAGCAGGGACCCACATGGGGCTCGATCCCGGGAGGCTGAGATCATGACCTGAGCCAAAGGCAGAGGCTTAACTGACGGAGCCACCCGGGTACCCCAAGGACTATCACATTTTAAAATCTTATCATAATGCCTGACACACTGTAACCCTTCAACAAATGCTAGTTTTCTTTTTTCTTCCCATTAAAAAGTATCAGGAGACAGTTACAGCACTTGCTGTTGTTTTCCTTTTTTCCCTGGAAGCTAATGCCACAGCTCTATGTCACCAGCACTGGACAGTCTGGGGCAGAGAAATCTGATCAGTTTCCCTGTATTTCTAAGTCTTTCATGTTCCAGTAGGAATTTATCTTCTTCATGTCACTACACTCTCTGAGATTTCAAGGAACTGATTTTGGTTATTATTACAGAATAATAGACATTTTGTCTTCTATTTCATAATCTATTTTCTTTTCTAGAGAAAAAAATTGTCCAAAGTCTATTGGCCTACATCAAGTTTTGTTGTGTTTGTTCCAGATGGTTAGCATATTTATATAAAAAATCCCCAAGTTTTATTACAATTCATCATCCAACTAAGAGTTCATCTATTTTTCAAAATCTACATTTATATGGTATAATATGGTCTATAATATTATATAGTATTATACTATATACATTTGATATATATACCATAATATAATGATTTAAGTTTTATTACAGTTCATCATCCAAATAAGATATCATCTATTTGGGGCTCCTGGGTAGCACAGCGGTTAAGCGACTGCCTTCAGCTCAGGGCGTGATCCCGGCGTTATGGGATCGAGCCCCACATCAGTCTCCTCTGCTAGGAGCCTGCTTCTTCCTCTCCCACTCCCCCTGCTTGTGTTCCCTCTCTCGCTAGCTGTCTCTATCTCTGTCAAATAAATATAACAGCTATATATAAATATATAGATATATATATATGATATATGATATATAGGGATATATATATATATCATATATATATAACTATATATCATATATATAGGGATATATATATGATATATAATATATATATATCATATATATATATATGATATATGATATATATATATCCATCCTTAATGTATTCACTAGAGTCTCTTGGGGAAAAAATTGCATTTGGTCTCTTTTCTCTCAGAATCCTATACTAAAGAACATTTTAATAAATATCTGGAGTATCTGAGGTATGTGAATATCTAGGCGAAGAATGTTCCAGGCAGAGGCAAAATAAATAAATAAATTTAAAAAGACAAGTGCCCTGAGTTGAGACCATGCCTGGTAGGATCAAGGGACAACAAGGGCATCAGTTTTTCTGCAGTGGACAAAGTACAAGGGAGGAAAGTACAAGACGAGAATAATAAGATAACAAAGGTGTTGGAATTTAGGGGGAGGGTGAAGATTTTGTAAGGTCTCGCAGGCCGCTGTAAGGATTTTGGTTTTCACTGGGTGAGAGGAGAGCTCTTAGAGCTTAATGAACAGAGAAATTTCACCAGCCATGATCTGACCTTGTTTTAACAGTATTTTTACAGCTGCCGGGTGAACAGTCATAAAGACAAAGCATGGAAGCAAGGAGAACTGTTAAGAAGAGTCTATAATAACGTGTGTGAGAGAGAATGCTGGCTGGAACCTGAGTAGACAGGGTGGAAGTGGTAAGAAGGGCTCAGACTACAGGAACATTTAGAGGACAGAGCCAATAGGATTTGCAGATGGGTGTCTGTGGGATGTGAAAGACAGATGAGAGATGAGGCGGACTGCAGCTTTTGGAGGAGTTGCCATAAACCAAAGAAGTGAAGATGCTTCAAGAGTACATCTGGATGTGCATGGCTGTTGGACACCGGAGTGGAAAGGAAAGAAGGCAGCAGGATGTGTGAGTCTGGAGGACTGGGGAGAGATACAGGATGGAGATAGGTAATGGAAGCCATGAGAATGAGGTCTGAGCAAAGAGACTGAAACATAATACTCAATGAAATAAAATACCAGGAGAGTGGGGTGTCCTGGAAGTAAAATGGAAAAAAAAAAAAAAAAGGTGTTTCAAGGAATTGATCCACTGAACCAAACGTTGCTGACAGATCAAATAAGGTGAGGGTTAAGAATTGTCATTAAATTTAACTACAGCGGGTATTGGTGTCCTTGACAAGATACATCTGGGTGGAATAGGAAAAAAGAAACCCTGATTAATTTGGTATTATGAGAGAATGAGAAAAGTGGAGAGAGAAAAAATAAGCAATTTTTCCCAAGGAGATTTTCTATAAAAGAAAGCTGATAAAGGATGAAGACAGAATGTTTTAAGATGGAAGAAACTGCAGAACGTTTATAATAGTCCAATAGAAATAAATGGGTGGTGCAGGAGAGAAATGGGACAATTTCTGGAGTGACTGAGTAGCAGAAAGCCAGTAGATGCAGTGCTGGGTTAGAGGGCTGGCCTCAGACGACAGTTTACCCACAGTAACAGAAGGGAGAGGAGACCATATGGACACAGGTGCAGGAAGTTACCCCAAAGAGGAAGAAGGCACGGACAACAGAAATGCTCTATGATTGCTTGTTAGCGCTGTGGGCATAAGTTAAACATATCAGTTCAGTCATCAGGACTTTAATGTGCAACCAGTTAGCATGATAACGAGCTTTTCTCCAGCCACATTCGGCTACGCAGGTGCAGGCATGAGGAAGTGAAGGCTTGGATGCTGCAGAGTGGTGTCATTGCTAAGAAGTATGATGACATAAAAGAGGACTCAGGATCTGAGGTTTCAGAAAGGGAGTGATTATACCAGAGGACTGTGGACTGAAAATGGACCCGAAGCGAGCAATGGGTGAGGACAGATGGATGTTAGGGTCCGTATCATTTACGGAACAACAGGTTGTCCCCGCTACCCAGAAGTTCACGTCATGCCACGCACTGTTATGAAAGACCTACATTAGTACCTGATGTCACTAACTGAAAGAAATCTGAAGAGGATTTTTGCTTTATGAAATGGTAATTGCTCCTTCACTTTATTCCATTACAGTCTATGAAAGATTTCGCGGGAACACTCTACTTTTGGATAGTGACCGAAACCTGTATCAGACTTGGGGCACCTCAGATTAATCTGTTTCTTCTAAAGTAAGTAGCTTTGTTTTGCTTTGTTTTCTTGTTCCTCTTCAAAGATTCTCTCCCCGTTGTACTTCTTCCTCACCCGTTTCTTCCTGCCATATTTTAATCCATAAAAAATTTGAATTTTTGTCTTTCAAAATTTCTCTTTATTTCTTCTGAAATATTGCTTGTTGGTTCTCTTTCAGTGTATCCTACGGCGCTCTCTTCAATGACGGAAATATTCTATATCTTCACTACCCAATAACATAGCCAATTAGCCACTTGTGGGTAGTGTGACTAAGGAAATAAAATTTTCAATTTTATCTAATTAGAATTAATTTCGATTTAACTAGGCACATGTGGTTAGTGGTCAATCTATTAGATCACACAGTGAGCCGAAGAGAAATCTTTATATCATTTGATGATACAAATGTCATTGGCACTAAAATAATTTTTCTGATCCCCTCTCCACCTCTGCCTTCTAAAGTTAGTTCTCCTGTGTCTGCCCCTTCCCTCTTGCACACAGTTATTCACAAACATTGATGCCACATTAACTGTATGCTACCACCAGTGAGAGGTGCTAGTGCTACCAAGATGTAAGGACACATAAAAGGATGCCTGTCCTCAAATAAGGAGATGAGTCAAAAAAGTGATGATGATAGTACAATATGCCACATGCTGTGATCAACACAAGTGTAATGAGAAGGAGGAGCTTAGCAGGGAATGGGCAAAAAAAAAATAGAGACACACACAAAGAGAGAGAGAGAGAGAGAGATCTATAGATATCCACAGATATATCTCCTTTAGCATCCTACCAACTGAGGCTGGAATCGTGGCTCTGTCACTTCTTTAATGAGTAACCCACGTCACAGGGTAGTTATAAGAATTTTAAAATCTAGTATGTGCATGGAGTGCTTGGCACACTGCCTGCTTTTAAATAGAACTAATTCCCTCTTGGGCAGAATGCACACATATTTTTTATTACAAAGTTTACCTGTAATTTTTTTTAAATAAAAAATTGTGGTATCCTTGTTCTCCACTCTCAGGGTCGCGTGAGTGCACCTGATACTCCGCTGATTTCTTGAGCCACGTGTCCAGCATAGTTTTACTGTTCTTGCACCCACTTTAATCTGTATCTCACCTGAAATGAACTTCTCTTTCCTTTCAAATGACGATATACTGCACATAGCAATCACCCAATCCATTATTTTTCTTGAACGCTTACCGATCCAAAGGCTTTTTAAAGTCATAATTGGTATCTTCTGTCCAGAAGAATTATAAAATACTGGAAACTTAGAAGTTATAGCCTCATTCCCACCAGAAAGTCATCAAACTTCTGCTTGAACACCCTGAGTGACAGAGAACTCACTACCTATAAAGCAATTCAATTCATTATCAAGACTTCCATCAATAGAAAGTTCATTAATCTACCACCCTCTGATTCCCTCCATCAGTCCTCGCTGTGTGCTCCAACTCTATGATGTAACATACCATTGGGAGAGAAATGGAGTGGGATGACCCAAAGGGCTGAGATTACACAATACCCCAGATCTTTCTCATCTAAGCAGTATTCAGCTAGGAGTCTCCTTTACAAGGACGTAAGGATTGTTCACTAGATGAGTCCTGATGAAAAGTGTAAGAATCACCAGTCTACGATAGAATGCAACAAATTTTGTTCTTACTGTCCACAAAAGCCCTGCATGTATTTCATATATCCCAGGCCCCAGGAGTCTTTCCTATTCTAATCTAAATATCTCTGATTCCTTCATCTACTCTTCATAGCATGATTTCAACTTTCCTCATCATTCTCCCTCCGGTGGACCTATCACTAAAATGTTTTGTGTTGGATTCTTCTGAGTTGTATCCAAACGTCTAGTTGGATGGTTGAACACCTAGAAGTATGCTGGTTGGACTTAAGGGTCCCCCAGTGATAATGACGTTGGAGATACAGAAAGAATCCGCAGTTCCTCCGAGTAAGCTATAATACCCAAGCTATACCCCCATACTTCCTGGCTTCATTCCACACAGTTTGCTTTTCAGTTTATGATAAGGAAAGGGTTTGTTTGCACCTGGAAAGTTCTGGTGACAAACCCAGTTTCTCTCAAGTATTTTAATAGTTTTCATAATCCTGTTTTCAAGCTTAGCACCTGGCTTTGATGAGGACAGAAAGGATAGGGGAGAGGGATGGTTGAGAGTAAAGAAGAAAAGGAGAAAAACCTTCCCACACCCAATTACACTTTCTTGGCACATTCACCTTGTTTGACAAAAAAAATATGAAGATTATTTTTCCTATTCTGATTTGCTTCAGTTCAAATATACCATTCTTCCTCCAGCTTCCTACATGACAGACAGATACGTAATCAGCAGGTAAATGATAGATTATTGACAGATAAATCATTAATAGATGATAGATGATTGACAGAAGTGTATGTAGTGTGTGTTATTTTTCACTCTAATCCTTTCACTCTTTCACTCTTGTTTCACTTCACAGTTTTTTGTTTCTTTTTCCCTCGTGGGGCCCTTGTCTTTCCCCACTTCTTTGTTTTGTCACCCACTTTGTCTTCCCCATTACACAGCTTAAAAATGGCCAGTATCTTTAAGGGAGCACTAATGCACAGTACAACGCAAAATAGGTTTTCCTGCGGGACGATGATAACTTGATGGGGCCTCATTCTGGGGCAAGGTCAAAACAGATGTGAGGCAATTTTCATTCCAGCAAATATCAGTCTGCCGGGTCCTCACTGTTGTCTTAAAAATAGTTCCCACATACAGGGACATATTTTAGAGCTAAGTTAAAAGCACATTTGCTTGTTAAGAGCATCTCTTATGGGGCTGAAAATGCTGAGGCTGTGGAAAGCAAAGTGGGGAGTATTTATTTGTAACTTACAGTTACTCCAGAATTCCCCCAGGGAATGACTTTGCAGCAATTTAAGCCCAAATGTAGAGCAAATAGAAAAATGGGTGCCTTGCCCCATTCTCACAGGATTTTTCTAGTACTTCCTCCTCCTACCAATAACAAGGAGAGAGGAAGATGAATTAGCAACCACAACCCACACCTGCATCTTCAGTGACTCGTGACTCTAAGAGACTCGCAGTCAATGGTAAAAGCATGTCTAAACCAGGCTTCTGTGCCTCCATTACTCTATGCCCACACATCCTTTGCTTCTTAGGGGTACTTCTCCTATCCCAGGATATTAACACATATGAGAAAATGCAGCTGAACGCCTCGTTAAACACACACACACACACACACACACACAACACACAAAAAAAACAACTTAGTCGTGCTTATTTGTTTGTGTGGAGTTTTAAGAAACATACAGTACCTTCTACTTCTTTTACCTTTATATTGAAAAGCACATAAATTATATCCTTACATTAAAAACACATAAATGCTTTATATGTATTGATGGCAATAAATGTGACAGCTTTGTTCTGGCCTGCGACAAAAGCAAGAAAAAGACTCCAGTGCTGATAGACTCAGTGATATACAGACAAATATATAAGAATAGGCAGGATGCAAAAGGCGAAGAAAGAGAAGATGAAGATGGAGAGAAGGACAGACACACAGCAGGGCTCAGTGATGCCTTCCACCTCACTCCCAAAGGTGCTGGACTCAAAACTAAGTATGATCGTGTGTCCCTAAGCAATCTTGAAGAGTCCAAGTTGCTCTACAATTGCATTGAGGTTGCTTTTGTCACTGTCATTCTTGTTGCCCTGGTTTAGGGCTCAAACGGATCAGAACTGAGCATGGAAGTATGGGACTCGGGTTTAAGGAGGTTCTGGAATGGGCGGGGAGTGTGCAGTGAGTGAACAGTACTGCACATTGTTGGGTTCACTGTAACACTGACACTGGATTCCACTTGGGTGCACTGAACACTGTGCTCTCCATACGGTTCCCCAAACTCTACAGAGAGCCTGTGGGGAAGGCCCATTTATTGCTTCAACGAAGCAGTATGGCCTGGGAACTATCAATGCAGCTTCTGAATATAAACTGCCTGGGTTCGAATTTAGATTGCAACACCTGCCAGCTATGCAACCCTGCACACATTTTTTTTTTAACTTCCATGGGTGTATTAGTTTCCTACTGTGGATGTAATAAATTACCACAAACTTAGGGGCTTAAAAAAAACACAAATTTATAATATAAACACAGTCTGGAAGCTGCCTTCCTTCTGTAGGCTCCAGTGAAGAATATGTATCCTTACTTTTCTGGGTCCCTGAGG
Source organism: Ursus maritimus (assembly GCF_017311325.1). Classification (NCBI taxonomy): domain Eukaryota; kingdom Metazoa; phylum Chordata; class Mammalia; order Carnivora; family Ursidae; genus Ursus; species Ursus maritimus. Next base: position 94,518,116 of record NW_024423343.1, on the reverse strand, counting down.
CCTCCTAAATGCCTGGGCTGCTGGCCTCCCCTTTCCAAGCCAGCAGCATAGCACCTTCTCTCCCTCTGACTTCTAATCTCTTGTTTACAAGAACCTTTATGATTCTACCAGGTCCACCGGATGATCCAGGGTAATCTCCCATCTCCTGATCCTTACTATTATCACATCTGCAAAGTCCCTTCTGCCATGGAAGGTAAGCTTTTCACCGGCTCTGAGTATTAGAGCAAGAACATCTTTAGGGAGCCCTTATTCTGTCTACCTTAATGGGTAAACCAAGGAGGGGGCGGAAATAGCACTTCACAAGAGTGTTATGAGAAAGTCAGGTAAAACATTGAGAACAGTCCCTTTTCTATGGATGGTCTTAGCCATTAGCGCCTATTGAGAGGAACAAGTACGGGGGATGAGAGACGGCATGGATGGAGGATGGGAGCGAGTTGTGTGGGCAGAGGCAGCTCTGAAGTTCTCTACAGTCCCATCTGATTCTGCCACAAATCCCTGATTGGCACTAGGGAATCAGTCCCATGACTTTCATGTTTCTGTATGTGAAGACACTGATGCCGTGATAACGCCAGAGCAGAATTTAAGAGGTTGGAGTGGTCTTAGAAACCAGACCTAAATGTTTCCATTTCATACAGGAGTTACCCACCTCAGATCCAGAGAGAAAGTTGTCCAAGGAGACCCGGTCAGTGGCAGAGCTGAAACAAGAACTCAGGTCTCCAGACCACCTGCCCAGTGTTCTTTCTACCACGTCTGACCCCACTTAAGGAAGACTCAATGGCCTCACTAGTGTTTGCCAGCTGTCTTGCAAATGCCACATGGTTCAAGGGAATAAAACTTCATTTGTTCAATATCTGAGTGTAAAATGCTGTCTCGCCTAAATGTAATGTCATTTTCTGGATTAGATCCTGGAACAGAAAAATGACGTTAATAGAAAAACTGGTGGAATAGGAAAGGGTTACTTTCTTAGTTTTGGCAAATGCATCATGGTAATGCAAGTTAACAATAAATGGAAATTCCCTGTATACTCTTTGCAACTATTCTGTACATTTAAAAGTATTTCTACATAAAAACATTTTAAAAGTATGATTTTTTCAGTTACTGTAATAATGCCAAATTACTTTCACCTTTCATTGTATAGTATAAGGCCCTGTCACAGTCATTCTTCCTCAGCCCCATTGCCCATGTTTGTCCCTCGGGCTAAAATACGCTGCCCACATCACCTTCTTGGTGAATCATCCCCCCATCCTGCTATCTAAAACAGGGAAGGAAAGAAGGAAAGAAAGGAAAAAGAAGGGAGGAAGGAAAAATGGGAAGAAGGGAGGGAAGGAGAGAGGAAGAGAAAAGAAAGGAAGGGGGGGGGAGGAAAAATGCCCACTCCGGAGAACTGTAACAAAACCTGTACTATTTTCTTTATCTTTACCCTGCTTTATCTTTCTTTTAGCATTCATTACTATCAAACAAATGACATACTCATTTATCTTACATGTGGTCTACCTTTGCCACCATAAAGGCTAGTATAGTTTATCTTTGTCCATTTTGTTCACTGTTGTATCCTTAGCAACTGGAAGAGTGCCTGGTATACAGAAAATACTTCAAAAATACTTGTTGAATGAGTGAATGATTGTAACCGCTCTGCACGTTGAGTAAGCCGTGTGTACAGAGCACAGTGCCTGACCCACTTTAAATATAAGGAATCCTATGCTACAGGGAAATGAGATTACACACCAAGAAGTCACATAGCTTATAGGTAGCAGGTCTGAGACTGGAATGCAGGCCTCCCGATGTCTGGGTCAGCATTCTACACATTGCATTCCATCATGTCAAGCCCCATTCCCAGGGTAGGTACGTGCCATTCCATTTTCCTCCCCCTGATTTTCATGGCTGCTTTCACTCCTCTCAGAGAACCACAGTGGATCTCACTAAATAATCCAAGTACAGAGGAGACGTGTGTTTACGTTGTTGGTTTCCTAATGGCTACTGGTGCTAAATTTAACTAAAATCCATTTCAAGAAGCCCCATCCAAAGAGAGTGGCTTGTCACCATGATTCAATAGGAAGACTCTAGGTATGGGGGACAAAACAAGAGAACAGAATAGGCGGGCGCCGTGGTAACCCCGAGCTATTACTCCACTGCTTCCCGCACATTCAATTCAATCCAATCAAACAAGTGTTTACTGAGGACATATTTCATGCATTAAACTATACTAGGCATGCTGAGGATGACAAGAGGAGACCAGTGGCTGCAACACAAAGGGAAACACAAGTCCTAACGCTGTTCCTCAGTCCCCTACGGATAGGAAGGCAGCGACAGCGTCCCCGTCTTGGCAGAACAAGACTCCAGCCAGGAGCACCAAAACGAACAAGCCCTTGCACCAAGGCTTACACGCATTCTTGCTATCAGCCGCAAGAGGAGCTCAGGGGGTTTACACTTGAGACACACTTGGGTTTATCACTCCTATGACGCAATTCAGACCCATGCCATGTTCCTTGAAGGCAATAAGAGCATCTTTGGTCCACACCACTTGAAGTGATTGAAACTGAATGAAATTATTAATGGGTGAAAGGAGGGAAAGATTATCTTGTGAGTGAAAATCTTTCCATGTCTCTTCTTCTTTGGGCGTAAATACAACAAAGCAGTTCACTGAAGCCTGAAAGCAGTAAAATGTTTGTATACGTTTTTCACAGGATGGAACAGGAATTTCCTGAGAAATTCTCTCCCCCTCCCCTCCTTTGTCTTTTCTCATTTTTCCACCATCGCCGTGCTTCATTCATCCACTTCATTTCTCCCCTGTTCTTCCTTTCTGCCTCCCTCCTGCCTACCGTATATAAGGCACCGTGTTGGTGCCAAGGGAGGACGCAGGATGTTGAGAGCAGAATCTATGTCCTCAATTATTGATTCACTCATTTAAAACTTGTATGAGGGCAGGCACTATGCTAAGTACTTTATGTTGTATAATGCACAGTTTCTAAATAAGTAATAGTCATTAGCGAGGATCAATATGGTGTAAGTGGCAAGAGCGCTTTGCCATCAGACTACCCTGGGCTCGAGTCCCACACCGCTCCTATCTCCGTGACCTTGGAGACCCCTTAACTTCTCTGTGGGCAACTTCCTTCATCAGTTAAATAAAGATAATATATTTACCTTCCTGCTGCCGTGAGAATGTTTAAAATATGGTATCTAACGGGGCCTATATAGGCTAAAGAAGGGGCCCAAAGGATAGTTCCTATTGATAGAATTCAAACCAGAAAATGTACACTTTTCCCTGGGGAGAGACGATGTAAAAACTGTTAATAAAATAACACTTCACAGTGGACTATCGCTTCAAAGCTGTGTGGTAAACTTTACGGAAAGTACCCCACTTAATCCTCACAGGAAGCAGCACTGGATCCATTCACACATTTGGGAAAACTGCAGTTCAAAGTAAATCGCCTGAGGTCACAGGGGAAAGTGGCAAACCTCAGGTCTCTGTGTTTCCAACCCAGGTGTCCTTCCACCCACTGCAGATCCCGCTGAGAGCGCCGTCCCACCAGGTAGCAAACTAGGTAAGGCTTCGAGAGTATAGCAAAGAAGAGGCTTACAAGCAGAGGGCAGACAGAAGGTGTCATGTCCGACAGGCACCAGGGGAAGTGGAGAGTCCCCAGATACGTTTCATTACTTCACTTTGTTCCCCTGACTTTCATGCTGACTAATGTCAGACTAGCTCGTTTAGGTTCTGGTCTTCTGAACTGCGCCACAAAGCAAACAAGAAAATAAAGTCAGTGCTCTATGACCAGGGAAAAAAACCAGTCATCTCCTCAGAAAGTTAGGGCTGCTCCTCTTCTTAATCATTTTGTTGCCAAGTTGCTAAGGTGGGGGAGAAAGAGCAGGGATCGCTATAATACTGCTGGCATTTGCTTATTCCTCTAATGACTATTTTCCAATAATAAAGACAGTGGTAGATCCTTCACTTAAGTTTCCAGAAATTTGGATAAATTCAAAGCGTACTCATTCTTCAATCCATCATTTTGGAAGTCTAAATTCACCCTTCAGAGCAGAGTGGCTCTGTTAATTTATATTTAATATTTAATTGAAAGCTTTCTCTATTCTTAATACGCAAGCATTTGAATTTGAATGAGAAACACTAATATTAATTGTGATACAACAGTTTCATTTTTAATGAGCCCTGTAAATGCCATTGCATATTTCCAGGAATTCAACTCAAAAAATTTTAGTATGAGTAAGCATCCACGGAGTATCTAAAAGTCTTATAAAAATAGAGCGGGGAAATAAAGAAAGAATTCCAAACACACCAAATTTTCCTTTGTAACAATTTTTCCTTAATATTAAATCAACTCAATTTGGAAACATTACATATACTTAAGCACATGATGCCATATAATAAATCAAGATAAATGGAAAACATATAATTCCTTTTTGCAGAGTATGATTTCAATACTTAATTCATCATCCACCCTTTTGACAGAGAGCTTCAGTAGGAATCTGAGCTCCAATACACAGTGCACAAGCTGCAGCTATTTATTACAATATTGTGTCGTTTGTCACTTTTATGGAATTCAGTGTATTTTGCAGGCTGTAAAATGGGCTAGAGTGATTCAGAAATGATCTATGCCATCATTATTCCTCATTTCTAGTGCTTGAATTGCATCTACTCTCCCCAATAGGCTTGATTTATTAGGTGAATAAATAACAATATGCTTCAATAATGTATATCTATTGAGACTTCATTAGCTGCCCGGGAGATGCTACCCTGATTTTAAATAATTGAAACACACATGTGACGGAGTCCAATGGACTTGAGATGATTGGGTATAAATATTTACTCAAGCAGACTGGTGAAGGGAAGATGCTTTCAGAATAGATTGGAAATGAAAGGACACACGCAAGTAACAGTAAATGTTCTTGGTGAAAGCACAGACATTTAGAGGTTGCTTCTTCCAAAATAGAAAAGGCAAGTTAAAGCGGAAGGTGAGATTCGAGTGTTTTCTCTGAATTTCAAGCAGACTGTCCTCTGATTTTCAGCTGACTCACTCTTTACCATGTGTCTATAATGCTAGTCAAGTCCATTAATGACTAAATTTCCAAGCCAACCCTGTGCTGAGTCTCATCGAGCAATAAAGTAGAGACCAAGGATCTGAGTATATTTCTTTTGCCAAGGCTAACACTTTATCTTCTACTAGTTGAGATTATTTACTTGCTAGGTTAAACGAGTTTTGTGCTTTTAACTAAACATCTTTTAGCTCGCTGTCTGTAATACACGTGTGATGAAATAGGTTTAAGTCTGTAGTCAAAAAGTCTTGATTCGATGTTGTGTCAGAAATTTCTAGAATGGTTTATGTCAGAGGCCATTTATAACAGGTGCAGCTTAGTTTATAAAGAAAGATAAACCTAGTAAAATTTCTAACTTTCCCCCAGCTGGCATATTTTGGCTGAAAATGCATTTTGGGAAGGAGAATATTTATTTCTCCTCTAAAATAGACTTAGAAGTTCCTTCCTTCTAATTAGAAAAAAAAAAAATCTGTCTCACAAGTGATGAATAGATGCTTAAAGGAGGATATTTATTTCTTCTCTAAAAGCAAACTGGAAAGCTCCTTCTCTCTAATTGGAAGTGAGGAGGAGGAGTCTCAAAAGTGAGAAATGGGTGCTAAAGGAATAACATATCTACAGCAAAAAGGTGGGTGTGTGTGCGCTTGTGTTTTACTTTGGAGAAAGACATCTACCCTTCCTCTCCTTTAAACAAACAAACAGATAAAACAAAGTCCTCCTCCTCCTTGTTCCAATGGCATATGGACAGCAAGAGAGCTAAGATTTCCTGCAGCCACCTGAATTTGGAATCTCATTCGAGAGGCCAGGAATGTGGCTGGGGACAGAGGTTTAGAAGGCAGTAGGGAGGCAGATCCCATGGGGCTGGTAAGGAAATACTGGAGACCCAGAAGAGCAGCCAGAGCTGGTCTAGGCAGGTGGGAACTCCAAGGCAGGAGAAAGGGGGTGCTGCAGATCTCCCCAGGGCCTCCTTAGGATTCCCTGCTGGAGACCTATGAGACCGCAGATGTTGTTCAGAAGAAAAGGGTAGGGTGCTGGTGAATGGTACCATGACCTGAGTCACACCAAAGAGTCAGTGAGGATAAGTAGTTAAATATCATTAATCAAACCAACACCTTCCAACACTAAACCTATTTATTTGAGGAACCACGGAGGACTGGCATTAGCACATGATCAGCTATACTCTTTTTCTTTTAGAAGCCTTGGAGGATTTCTGTACCCCTTAATTTCCTTGTCTCAGTAACCTAGTAAAATACAACATACTTAGTAATGCTTTGCTATCTGAGGACTGAGGCTTGCTTGCGAGGGGTGGTGGAGAGAAACAGAACAGGTGAGAGATCACAGGAGTATCACTGCACGGAGCTTCACCCTGCCCCATCACTGGGCCCCACTCCTTCTCATCTTGGGCCAGTATTAAGTCTATGAAGATAAAGGGTGTGTATTCTTTCTTTCTTTCTTTCTTTCTTTCTTTCTTTCTTTCTTTCTTTCTTTCTTTCTTTTTCTTTCAGATTTTATTTATTTGAGAGAGAGAGAGAGAGAATGAGAAAGCACAAGCAGGGGGAGCAGGAGACGGAGAAACAAGCTCTCCACTGAGCAGGGAGCCTGATGTGGGGCTCAATCCCAGGACTCTGGGATCATGACCCTAGCCAAAGGCAGAGGCTTAACTGACTGATGCCCTGTCTTTCTACCAGTGAAGGTCTTCCTGACAATAGCCTAAATCTACAACTTCTCCCTCCAAATTCTTTGAATTCTGTTGACCTGATATCCTAGGTCCTCCTGAGGAGGTCCTGGGCATGTGCTATCCTGGGAACCTTGAATAGCTTGCACCCTAGCCAAACCCTGCCTCGGATAAATCACCTGGACTCAAGAACCCATCTCCTCTTGTGATTTTGTCAGTTGCCTCTGAGATTATTACACCCATGTCTATATTTTCAGGCCCAAGCTTTTTTTCTTGAGTTCCCAGATATCTGACCGCTACTGTACGTTGCTACCTGAATATTCTCAGCACGTATACCTAAATACTTAGTGCCAGTTCTTTTCAGCTCACTATATACCAGGAATTATGGTACATTATTTACACATATTATTTATATGCTTCACAACAATCCTATGAGATAGATCACAATTTCTTTGAGAAGAATCTATTGAATGCCTACAAGTACCAGCAATGTGTTAGACAAAACGATGAAATCCTTGCCCTCGTGGAACTTACATCTTGATAGAATTATTAATCTTATTTTATTGATGAGGAACTAAAGCTCGGAGGGATTGATGGACCAATCCATGGGCCCAAACTTAGTAAGTGGTATAGTGATGATGGGTTCTCATATTCTTTACACTATACCACACGGACAAATATGTATTACATTCTGCTAGGTAACGTGTTGGCAAATATTTCTGTAAAGGGGCAGAAAGTAAACATTTCAGGCATTATGGGCCACGCAGTCTGTCACAGCTGTCCAACGCTGCCATTTACAGCTGCGCCCAATACAATCACAAAGGGAATGAGGAAAGTCACAGACAATATATAAATGAATACACAAGGCTGTGTTTTCATAAAACTTTACTGATGGGTGGATGGCCACAGCTCGTTAATGCATGTTCTAGATGATTTCTCTGACTCCAAGGTTTGTGCTTTTTCTGTTAATATTACTATACCCTCTAATTATGTATGCAAAATACTGAATCCATCTTACATGCTCCTCATATTTCACTGTCCTCCTCTTCCTTCCAACTTCCACAATATGTTCCATCTTCACCAGCAACAGCTTTTTCATAATGTCCATCGCAATCCTGATTAGATGACTTCTAAGGTCAATCACATAGTATTCTAAATCACTGGGACAAAAGATTATCCTAAAAAGAAACCCATGATGACAGAATCAAATAAGGTTTGCATTAAAAGAGAACTTAAAGAAATCATTCTAAAGCATTTACATGTGGCACATGAATTAAGTCCAGGCTTGGAGAGGCCAAGGAAGGGTACATATCAGAGAAAGACATAGTATAGTCACAATTTCCCTCGTCCGTCTGTCCTTCCTTCCCTCTCTCCATCCCCCCCCCTTCCTTCCACCTTTGTCTTTCTCTTTATAATCCATGACAGTATCTGTCAGTTTCCAGGAACAGAAATTTATTCTTCAACCAACCGGAAGAGGAGTAACATCCCACTACTCCCTAAGCCCTAACCGCTCTCATTACCAACTCCAGTCACCGACGGTCTTCCACAAACCTCTGATCTACTTCCTCACGATCCATGCAGATTGGTAATAATCCAACAATCCAGAACTCCCTGTCTTGACATGTCATCAATGTCAATTAGGGAACCTCCCTAACAGGGAACCGGGGATGGAGCAAACTAGAGTGGCTTTGAGGTGTGGAACTAAGTATATCTGTTTCCTGTTGCTTCTGTGACAAATTATCACACACTTAGTGGCTTAAAGTGACACAAATTTGTTATCTCACAGTTCTGGAGGTCAGAAGTCCAAAATGGATTTCACTGGGCTAACATCGAAGTGTTGGTAAGTTGTATTTCTCATGGAAGCTTTAAGGGAGAATTTGTTTCCTTGCCTCTTCCAATTTCAGAGGCTACCACATCCCCCAGGTTGTGCCACCCAACCAGCAACATCATCCTGGCCTCTGCTTCTGTCATCACACTTCCTTCTCTCTCTCTGACCTTCCTGCTTTCCTCATTCCCTTTGTGATTGTATCGGGCCCAGCTGTAAAATTCAGAATAATCTACCCATCTCAAGATCCTTACCTTAATCACATATGCAAAGTCCCCTTTGTCATGTAAGGTAACCTACACAGGTTCCAGGGATGCAGGCCTGGACATCTTTGGAGGAGGTGACCTCATTCTCCTTACCACACTCAGCTGTGTCCACAGGAATAGGTTTATTTTTTGGACACAAGACACACTTCTGACTATATTGAATTACCAGACATAAATTAATTTTGCATCACTCACTGATTTCACAAATATTTATCATTTGTTATGTGGAGAACATGTGGTCCCAGCCCCCACAATGCTTATGGCATGGGAGGAGAAGGGGTTAAGAAAGTCAGCAAAAATCTCTGAAATATATTTTGAACATGTAATATTCTCCACAGAGCTCATATTTGCTATTCTGTTTAACAAATATTCATTGAGCACCCTCCATGTGTCCAGCACTGTGCCGGGCACTGAGCATACAGCAGGAGGGATAAAAATTCCTGCTCTGAAAGAGCTTGTAGTCTGATGGGGGAGAATGTGAAATGAACAAGGAAATAAAAACATTGAAACAGACGTTATAAAGGAAATCAAACTGGTGTGGGTGGGCTCGCTTTAAACTGATTGTCCAGAGACCATCTCTCTGAGCAGAGACATTTAAAGTGATTCCAGCAGACAAGGAAACACCAACTATACACAGGGCTTGAAGAAAAGCATTTGAGTAGAGGGAACAAGAAGTACAGACGCCCTGAGGCCAAATAAAAGTTTTGTGTGTCTGAGGCCAAAAAGAGGGTACACTTATCTGGTACAAAATCAGGGCTGGAGATAGTTGGGAATTTTTTAAATTATTTTTGGTTGACTTAAAGTGAATCCACTGCTCAGTGAGAAGACTTCCAAAGGCCTCCCAGCCAATCAAAAGGTGAGCTGAGCGAGCTTTCCACCCTTCTGCCTCTACCTCAGCTATCCGTTCGGGAGGTCAACAAATACCGCATGGAGGAGTTTACTGTTCTCTGAGCTTCTCCTGAATAGCAAGTGGTTCCCAAATCTTTCATGACCAGTCATGCTCATGATTTTTTAATTCACCAACTGGAGTATGGAAGAGAATGTTAACAAAAGAGGTTCTCTACTGGTAATAAGATCAGGTGCTGAGGGACAGGCGGAGGGAGAAGAAGGGACATTTGGAAATAGAACTCAGGACTATAATCAAGATCAAATGTGCATCCCATGTGAAGAGCTCCATGAGAAGATTCAGCTGGAGGATAAAGCTCCAGTTAGGAGACTAGAATCATTGTGGTCTGAAGAGGCCCCAAACCGATCACTTGTCAATTATCCGCACACTTTCCTTACAGTTTTTCAGACAATCTAGGACTGGCCCTCTAGAAATAAGGTACAGTTGCTAGATACTTGCATGATAATGTGTTTTCTCTGCATAGCTATACATTTTAACTCATAGAAGGCTGACCACTAGTTCTCTATCCCTAACTCCCTCCCAGACAAAGTATATGAAGTGCACACCCATTGTGAATAGCGGAATATAAAAGCTAGATCCTCCCTGCTGACTTGTTAAATGGGAGAAGCGACGAGAATCTGATGGGCAGACTCTGGATCTGCAGCCTCTTGGAATCATTTTTAGGGAGAGATGTCTGTGTTAAATTAATACCCACTCCTACTTTCAATTTGCCTCTTCCATGTCCCAAGTCACAATTAGACACTTTATTAAATGCCTTGTTTTTAATATGTTCCTGCCTACCTTCTATTTTATAAGACGGCAGAGAAGCAGCTGTCAAGAAAATGAGCTTTTACTTGGGGAGCAACCATCTTGCCCACTAGCTCTCAGTAGAACACAAACCAGGAAAACTGAGCCCATCAGCATTCTGAAGGAACATTCCCCACTCGTTTTATTGCTAAAGAAATTGTGTTGCAGGGGCGCCTGGGTGGCACAGTTGTTAAGCGTCTGCCTTCGGCTCAGGGCGTGATCCCAGCGTTATGGGATCGAGCCCCACATCAGGCTCCTCCGCTGGGAGCCTGCTTCTTCCTCTCCCACTCCCCCTGCTTGTGTTCCCTCTCTCGCTGGTTGTCTCTATCTCTGTCAAATAAATAAATAAAACCTTAAAAAAGAAAATTGTGTTGCAGACTAATGTAGGGACCAGCTCCAGCAAGAGAAGAAATAGCCTCAGAATTCAGCCCCCCCTCGTGTCACCATTACATATCCCTCAGAGTCTATTTTAATTCTAGACCTTGGGTAGAGATCCAATAAATAGCTCTTCTACTTCTCAGCAAAATTCTTTTTTAAAGAAGTGAAAAAAAAACTTTTTTTTTTTACCATCTGTTGACACCCTCTTATTTCCATTTTTCCTCCTCAACTCACTCCAGTTGGTTTTTGTCCCCCTCACAGACTCTTCAAAGTCACCAATAACCATAACTCTGCTCAAGAAAAATGCTTACTTCTCTGTTCTCTTACTTAACTTCTCAGCATCACTTAACATGGATCTAGAACGTTCCTATATGATACTCACTCAGTTTTCCTTCTATCTCAAAAGCCACTCCTTCTCACTCTTCCTTGCGTGGACTCACCTATTTAACCTCCAGATCCTAAAATGTCTCAGAGCTTGGTCCTCAAACCCCTTTTCTTCTCTATCTATACACTTCCTTTAGCTGGGCTCATCCTTTCCCTGGGAAGTACCATTTTGACAATGATGCCTCCCAGATTCCAACCCCTCTCCTCAAAAGTCTAGTCTTCTATCTATGTCCTTCACACCCTCACCTGTACATTGTAAGAGTCAAACTTTAAAAGGCTGATACACTGAACTATTAATCTGTCCCCACTAACTTTGCTCTTCACTACCCACAAATTCTCCCTCGCGGTAAATGGCACCAACATCCACCCAACTCTTTAGGCCAAATCCAGGGAACAACTTTATTTCTTTCCTTCCCAGCCTATGATGCTGTCAGGTCTACACTGTATAAATACAATACATACCCATCATGCATAACGATAGACACACAGCTCGGCATCATATATATATTTCTCAACATTTCTCCACCAAACCCTAGTCCAAGCCACCAACTCCCCCCGGACCTCTGCAGCAGCCCCCTAAGCAACCTTCCTCACTCCCTTCTCGCCCCAAATAGATGCTCCAATAGCTGCCAAAGAGAATTTTCTAAATTCTGAGTCAGATCTCACCACTGTCCTCCCCTGCCTTCAAACTTTTCCATCTTTTCGCTTGGAACTGACCCACTTTCTATCCAAAACCTCATATTCCATCCATGCTTCCCTGTGATCAGTCACACAAGCCATCTCCTGTGGCTCGAGGATGCCATCCCATCTCAGAGCTTCATGTTTGTCCCCTTCTCCCTGGGGTGCACTGCTCCCAAATCCTCAGGTGGCTCTGCTCTCACAACACTCGAGTTGCAACTGCGCTTATTCACAATGTTTACTGTATAATAAAACAACAATTATAATGTATATATCAATTCTATAAATCATTTAACATTTATATTCCTATTGTATTAATAATTATACTTTGAACTTATTTTTTTCTTGGTCTCTTCTTGCTAGAAGGCGGCTGAGAATGAGGCTGTTTAATTTACTCACTGATAAATCCCTTCATCCTAGATAAGGGTCTGGAGCAGAGGAGGTATTTAACAATCTGTGTTGAAAGAAGGAACTCAAATAGTCTACCCCTCAGAGATCGAAAGCAACACAGATATCCATTATCTATTTCATATCCTTCAGGGTACTCATCAATATATCCGAGATCATCTATTTATTTATTTGCTTTTATCTATTTGCCTGTGTTTCCTGTCTCCCCCACTACAATTTAAGCCACTTGAAGGCAGGGATTTCTGTTGGCTTTGTTCACTGCTGAGAATAATGTTTGGTATGTAATACTTTCGGGTTGACCAATCTTGATTTCTGACACAACCAAGGGAAGCTGACATGTCCAGTGAGAGCTACTTTGGACAGTCCAGGGCTGAAGTCCTCTGCACATGGAAGCACACTGCTTCTGTTCTCTAAGTGCGTACATGATAGTATATACACTATATACTACGTTCCAGATGAGGCAGAAAATTACCTGAGAGTCTCTGGTCTGCATCAGGACTAATCCCAGGAAATACTGACAATGACTGAACTTGTCATTGGCACTTTTCCCTCCATTTTTCTCAGCCGTGATAGCCAGGTCCATCACATTTATGGACGCCCTGGCTAGGGCAGTGGTCCATGGACACCAGTTGTGCTCCTTGTACCTCAACTCTTCTTTATTAATACTCACCTCTTTGATTCCTTTTTCCTACCTGTACTTTCACCTGAGATGACAGGAAAGAGATAAATCAGAAAAAGTCAGCTTATGTGATGCTCCAGTGTCCAAGAGGGCACGGGATGTCCAACCCATAAGATAGATTTAAAACCTTTGAAGAGTCAAGTCAATGGTAGGGTATGTATGTTTTGGGGTGGGGGGGGAGTTGTCCAGCCATGAGGTGGACAAGAAGGGAGGTAATTTGAAGGTACACCATCACACTACTTATTTGATAGCCATATACTGTACTGTATAAGAGGTGGTCCCAAACCTTTGAAGAGTCAAGTCAATGGTAGGGTATGTGTGTTTTGGGGCGGGGGGGGGTTGTCCAGCCATGAGGTGGACAAGAAGGGAGGTAATTTGAAGGTACGCCATCACACTACTTATTTGATAGCCATATACTGTACTGTATAAGAGGTGGTCCCAAACCTTTGAAGAGTCAAGTCAATGGTAGGATATGTGTGTTTTGGGGCGGAGGGGGGGGTTGTCCAGCCATGAGGTGGACAAGAAGGGAGGTAATTTGAAGGTACGCCATCACACTACTTATTTGATAGCCATATACTGTACTGTATAAGAGGTGGTCCCTCTCTGTACCCACCAGGTCAGATCCACTGTGAGGAAGCCGAAGGGGCTAGTGCAGCACTGAGAGTCTCATTCTGATCCCTCATGCCAACTTTTGCTCCCCTTTTCTTCTCACATGGACTTTTTGTTTGAGATTATATTTGGCCTCCTCCATATGGAGCTTACATAGAGCATATAACCCAACTGACTCCATGAATGAGCAGCTAAGGACCAGAAAGGGGACAAACATGCCCAAGATGGTTCAGCCTTGGTGGTGGGTCAGACCAGAACCCATTTCCCCTTGCGGCTCAGAGTTCAACTCTTACCACCCTCTACAGCTGGGACAAGTCCTGGCACCTTCTATTAAGGCTTCAGGGGATGTTCTTGACATTTTAAGGAGAAGTCCTTTGGGGTTCCTGGTCTCTGGGTGGTTACTGGGAATCAAAATGGGTCAGAGAGAAAAGCATGGGGTTGGGATAAAAGAAACAGGGTTATGGGCACACTTGGTCCCAATTCAGGATCTATCAGATTACATAAGTGTCCCTCAGCAAATATAGATTCACAAACATCAACCCTTCCATAAGAATTTTTTCTTGGCCGTCCAATCCAAGATGGTATTATATTTCCCTGCTTTGTGTTCTTCCTAATACTTTGGAAATCATCTAATTTATCTGTTTTCTTGTTATTATCAGCCTTGTTTATTAGAAGGCCAGCTCCATGAGGATGAGATCTTAGGTGTTCTATCGATCTCTTAATCCCAATCCTAGAATAGTTATAGGTACTTAATAAATATTTGTTGAATTAATTAATGCTCAAAGGTATGGCACTGCCTTTGGTACCACGGAGTCCTCAAACAAATGTTGTTTGAATGAACAAACCTATTCTTTGATCCTCCCTTACTTCTACTGATTGAATCTAAGAAATCACATGTCTCTACTCTGGAAAAAAGATTCTATCTGAGAGAGCAGACAGCCTAGATGGCTGGTCCATCATTTATAACTCATTTGCTGTCCAGCCCACATTACCACTTTATCTAGCTCGTCTCTCATAAATGAAAGAAACTACTGAAAATCACTCACCTCTCTTAAACCCCCCTGATATAGACCCAGAGTGAAAAGGTACAAATACTGCTCTCCCCAGGGAGAAGCAATCCCCACCCTAGTTACCATCCGTTGGAAGGCATTATAATTCCTCGGCACTGGAAATCTATCATCTTCAACTTTTCCACCTACCCAGGAACAGACTGTGGTAATAACTCTAAGGAGCTGTGTTTCAACTCCAGCTGTGGATCCAATTTCCACTTATAAGATTTAACCTGGAAATTATCAGTGACAACCACAGGGGGGGAAATGAACAGCTGATTTGGGAGGGGTAGTGGGAGAAGCTGGCTCAGCCTGGCAAGAGGAAAAGACAGACAATGTAGAGGCAGACCAGAATAAAGGATGCCCTTGTGGCAATGAAACGTGGTGTACAGTAATTCCAACTGTGAAGCCGCCAAACAGCCTATGAACAAATAAGTGGCTTGATGTGATTATAGATAAGACAAGTGAAATTAAAGAACATCACATGCAATGAAAGCTGCATCTGGGAGCTCTGACTGAGAGCTGCTGAGAGGTCTTAGCAGAAGGAGGAGATGACGGCTGGATCATGCTTTGAATGAGAAAATCAGAGGAAAGGTGATACATGGGAAAAAGTCTATCTATTTAATGAGGGTGCAGATGGAAGGGGCGAATAGTTGCCAATTCTAAAATATTAAAGATAAACTCTGAGAATTATAAGAATGTATGGTGAAAAAAACAAAAAATGTCAGCATCTTTCACTGTAGGCATTTTATTCATTCAGTAAACATTGCTACGCACGTCGGTGCCAGGCACTGTGCTAATCCATAGTAGAAGATTAAAGACATCATCTCCTCCTTCGGAGAGACTCAGTTCTTGGGACAGACAAGGCAGCTGAAGAATACAGGAACAAACTCTGGAATGGGAATCCACGCATTCTACTCCCACAAGAGCAACACTCTTCGCATTTAAAGAACAAGAATGCCTCAATGCATTATTACTTACTTTTGCATAAGTTTTCTCAATTTTCCTAACACCCTCGGAGCTCTGCCCTGCTGCCTCCTTCCCATACTGGCAACAAAATTGAAGCTCTGGGACACTGACACATGCACACAGCTGAAGATTAAAGAGGCTGGGATTTGAACCCACTGTTTGCTCCAAAACCTGTGTTCTTTCCACTATGTTATCTCTATGGATGCTTAGCCAAAAGCGACACCTGGCAAATCTATAAACTACACAGGTTCCCCCTTTCTTGCGCTTTATTTTCCAATGAAGTGACCCCATCTTGCCTTCTCACAGAGCAGATGCCTTTCGAATCTCTCTTGCCAGGATCAGAAATGTATTTATAGGGGCGCCTGGGTGGCACAGCGGTTAAAGCGTCTGCCTTCGGCTCAGGGCGTGATCCCGGTGTTCTGGGATCGAGCCCCACATCAGGCTCCTCCACTATGGGCCTGCTTCTTCCTCTCCCACTCCTCCTGCTTGTGTTCCCTCTCTCGCTGGCTGTCTCTATCTCTGTCAAATAAATAAATAAACTCTTAAAAAAAAAATCTAGATCTAAAAAAAAAAAAAAAAAAGAAATGTATTTATAATCTGGATAATGGGGAGAGGTGAAGCAAACATTTTATTCTTCTTAACAGTAGCTGAACATTAACATGGGCTGCACTGGAGCCTTAAGATCAAAGAATAAATAAAAACCTCCAAAGGACTGTCAGGTCCGGGACTGGCTGAGAGGGAAGGAGCGAGGTATTCGAGGAAGGAAAGGAAGTCCCTGAAAACTCCACGGAAGTCCCACAAATAGCAGGGAAAAGCAAAAGGGTCAGCTCTAGGGACCCACTCGAGGATGCAGGATGACAGCGCCCTCCCTGGCGGTAGAGCGGCAGCCTGAAGGAAGCCATCCCCAGCATCAGTCAGCTGTCTCAGTCCGCTATCTGCGACAGCGATCACCCACCCGGAGGGTGCTGACCGAGCTGGAGCTCGGAGGAAACCTCTCAGCCCGGAGCCCGGCCACAACGCTAGGAGGCAGCAAAGCACCTGGCAAAGGAACTCATTTCAATAAACTTTAGCTCTGGAAGTATTTACTATCTGGTAAACACGTGAAATTCTACGGACGTTGTGAATATAGTAACAGACTAGAAATCAGTCTTGACCATTTGAGGGTGTATCGTCTCACTGAGGACATAAGAGGAAAAAAAATCTAGTCAATTTTTTAAAGGGGGGGCGGGTGGGAGTATTGGGCTATGGCAGAGATCGTGACGCTGAGGTTGTGTTCTAGCAAATAGGTGAAGAGAGACAAAAGCAAGCTACTTAGGTGAAGACTGCTTCGTCGAACAGGTGGGTTTTGAAACAACTGTGATGAGAGAAAGGGGAAGATCTTTGGTGGAGAACAAGAGTCCGGTGGTAAACGAACCTAGAAAAGATGGAGGTGGGGGAAGCCACATTACAACGACACCAGCCTGACTCAACAGAGGTACATCTATTACATGACATTCAGGGGCTACCCATTTAAAGTCATCATTTAATTTGACACACAGTAATTGTGTTACAGACAGTACTCTGTTTATCCCTATTACAAAGAGAATTTCAGAGAGAAAGTAATTTCTCTAGTAGGCAAGAGACAGAGCCAGAACTTGAACGATCATCCACACCATCTTTCATTTCAAGTGTCTACATGGATCAGATGCAAGTGACCCAAAGGCAAATATTTTCCCAGGTCTCAAGGGTACATAGCTTGTTTGGGGAACACAAACACATTCATCGGGATTTCAATCCGATATAATGTGCCATGGCAACCAATTCAAAGTTCTGGTTTCTAGAAGATCCTGTGTGGTACTTGAAGTAAGCCTTGAAAATTAAACAGAAGGCAAGCCACAGACTGGGAGAAAATACTTGAAAAGACATATCTGGTAAGGGACTGTTACCCAAAACAAAAAAAAAATTCTTAAATCTTAATAATAAACTGAATAAAAATTGGCCCAAAGACCTTAACAGATACCTCACCAAAGAAGATACACATATAGCAAAGAAGCACATAAAAAGATACCCCATATTTCACCAAGGAAATACAAATTAAACCAATAATAATATACCATTACGCTTACTAGAATGGACAAAATCCAGAACACTGACACCACCAAATGTTGGCTAAGATGTTGGAAAATAGGAATTCTCATACATTGCTCGTGGAAATGCAAAATGGCACTGCCCCTTTGGAAGACAACTTGGCCGTTTCTTTCAAAACTCAACATACTCTTATCATGGGATCTAGCAATCATGCTCGTGGGTATTTACCCCAAATAGTGCACACAAATACCTGCATGCCGATGTATCTAGCAGCTTTATTTGAAATTGCCAAAACCTGGAAACTGCAAGATGCCCTTCAGTAAGTGAATGGATAAATAAACTGAAAAAAAGATAATTCAGCACTAAAAAGAAATGAGCTATCAAGCCATGAAAATATGTGGAGAAAACTTAAATGTATATTATTAGGAGAAAGAAGCCAATCTGAAAGGACTTCATCTGCATAATTCCAACTGTACTACATTCTGGAAAAAGAAAATATTGGAAACCATAAAAAAAAAATATCAGTGTTTACCACAGGTTAGTGGAGAGGAAGGAATAAACAGAGCACAGAGGACTTTTAGGACAGTGAAACTACTCTGTATACTGTGATGGAAACAAGTCATTATATATATTTGTCCAAACCCATAGAACATACAACACCAGGAGTGAACCCTAATGTAAACTCTGGACTTTGGATGATAATGACGCGTCAATGCAGGTCCATCAGTTGTAACAAGCGTACCACTCTGGTGGGTGACGTTGATAATGGATGAGGCTCTGCGTGTGGAGGGGCAAGTGGCATGTGGGAAATCTCAGTATTCTGCTCAGTTTTGCTCTGGATCTAAAACTACTCTAAAAAATAAGGTCTAAAAAATAATACGGTATAATAATAATGATAAAAAAATAAAGATAAAATAAAAAAGTAATAATAATGATATCCAAGCAAAGGAAGGAGGAAGGACTGCTTCCAGATGAGGGACTAGCCTGCGTATGATCCTAGTGTGGGGAAGGCCCTGTGGCTCATACAGGGAAGTATACAGCAGTAGGTCCCAGAGGCCACAGGTATGGACTCTGAAAGCAGATGTGTCAGGTCTAAGTCTTGCTAGCTGTGAAAAAGGTCATTAACCTCTTTCTGCTTCAGTTTTCTCATCTGTAAAATAGGGACAATAATCACACATGTCTCATAGAGTCCTTATGAGGATTAAATGAGTTTATATTTACAGGCAATTTACATTGGCACCTGGCAAATATGTAATGTGGTGTGCCCCGTGTCTTGAAAACAAGTCTGGTCATGTAGGTCCTTTTGTATTACGCTTAGGAACTTGGGTGGATCCCTGCCGTTCTACTTGAGAATATCCACCACACTGGGCTGTTTCTTTCCATGTACAATGAGAGCTTTCCAGGATATAATCTCCAACTAGCCCTTCTAGTTCCAAGAGCCTTTGCGTCTCATGTACAGAAATGAGCCCAGCATGGTAGCCATCCTTGCCCTCTTTCTTCCTGTTTGTACACACATGTTTTTAATGGTCTGCTCTAAAATGAGGCTTTAAGTTGACAGCTTCCTCTCCAACTAACACATGAAGTACCCAGACATGGGGCTTGAGCAATGCAAATGGCTCTCCGAGTGGAGTTTCATCTCGCCCTTGGATTCCTCTCTGCCATATGCCACCGATGAAGAAGTCGGTAAGTGGATCTGAGCCACCAAGAGTGATTTGCTTCTTCTGCCCTATCTACCCAGAATTTTTATGCATGTGTACCCCACTAAATAAAAGTCCCCTGGAGGCCAAAACAGTGATCCAAATGAAAACTCGAAGCATTTCTAACCCTTCTCCTTCATCATCCTTCCCTAACACAAAATTCATTTAGTCAGGAAGAAAATCACATAAGGTACTTGCTTTGACTCATATTTCTATACTTCTATGTTCTTTTGTTTAATAGATATTGTCCTGCCCCCCTTTTAAAGCCATATCAGACTGTTCTAAAAACTAAACAAGATGAAGGGGTGCCTGGGTCGTTCAGTTAGTTAAGCATCTGCCTTTGGCTCAGGTCATGATCCCAGAGTTTCGGATCGAGCCCCATGTGGGCTCCCTGCTCAGAAGGGGGTCTGCTTCTTCCTCTGCGCCCCCCCCCGCTTTCTCTCTCTCCCACTCTTTCTCAAATAAATGAATAAAATTCAAAAAATAATAATAAAAACTAAACAAGATGTTCTTCATTGCAACTCTTCCTTAAAGTAAGCCTCACATTTGTGGCACAGAAGAAATGAATTCGATTTTTCCTTCCCGCATTACAAGCAATTGGTACCCCAGAACATTTGGGCATGGAGAGACAAGATGTCATTTCATTCTACCTGTTGGGGGTCACTTTCTCCGCAGGTTCCAGAGTGAAAAGACCCCACAGCCACCAATTCTACGTGTTTTCAACATCACTTGAAAAGCAGGCTCAGAAGTGAAGTACAAGATAGTTAAAAACAACTCTCTGTGTCAGAGACTCATCAGCCTAGTTCTCCAGGCCTGTTCCGGGGAGAGAAGCAAGTATATAAAAGCAGTTTCTTGCTATCTCACCAAGCCCCACAATTATTGTGTTAGTAGTCATCAGATTTCAAAGATGAATAAGGGGAGAGTTGGAGGAAGTAAGTGACTTGCTCAACTGTTCCTTAGAAATATGTCAGGAGCAGGAGTAGAACCCAAGTGGCCCCATGCCCTCTATTTCTGTATTACTGACTTTGAGGCTATGTCACCAGAATTTTGTTTTGTGCCTTAAAATACCCTTACCACTTCTGACATTGATGGTATGAAGAAACAAGAATCAGCAAGACTTTCCTCACTCTACTAACCCCACCCCCTAAATTCAGATTTGCTCCAGCTTCTCCAAAAGAGATAAATAATATGGATACCAATAGTAAATATCTCCTTCTACTCAAAAATACTACTTTATAGTCATTAAGTATTTAACAAATCGTATCTCACGCAATCTTTAAAGCGACCATCCAAAGTCAAGCTGGCCATTCTCCATCTGGCCCCTACTGGCCTCCCTTGCCACCCGGCTCTGGCCCTGGGAGGCTGATCCCTGTGGTCCCTGCAGGGTGGCTTCTGGTCCATTTCTGCTAGAGGAAGACACCAGCAGGAGAGGGGACAGGAGAAGAGAGAGGTCAGTGAATGTGGTCACCAGCTCCCTTGCACCGCTGGGTCAATGCACAATAATAACTGTGCTCCTTCAAAGAGGTGACATCTCCTGCTGAGTGGCCCATTTCTACCCTCTTCTACAGTGACAGCTTCAGAAGACCCAGGGTTCTGATGGCCGCACCCTGCCCTGCTGGTGTGGAAAGAAGTCAGATAATCTCTAAAGGCTCTTATGTTAATTGTGTATGCATATATGACTCACATACATATATGTACACCTGTATATGTATATACACATAAGTTAATATAAATAAGTATATATAAAAATATATACCCATAAACAAACACATCCTAGTGCTTTCTGATTGTACCCTGAATCCAACTGAGACACAGAAGATCAGATGGCTAAGGGACTTCCCCATAGTCACATAGCCCGAGCCAGCTACAAAATTTGCAGGGCCCAGTGCAAAGTGAACATGTAGGTCTCTTATCCCTTCTTTTGTGGTCTCTCTCTTGACCTATGATGGTATTTATTTTATTTGGTATTTAATGTTGTACTCCTTGGGAGCAAATACAGAGACTCTCTCTCACTGACCCCAGCATCCAACCCATAAGTTTGCATGTCAGACATGTACTTTCAACTCAATCCTTCCCTGCACCTGCCTCCAGGACTCTGGAGTAGAGAGGACGGCACCTGTCACTGGCCAGGAATGAGGAGGCAACAAAGTTGGTGCCCTGGGGAGGTGAGATGTAGTGGGAGGTGAGAAGGGCAGTGAACAGAGGCATGCTCCAGTGATCGTTAGACTAAACACACATTCAGAGACAAAATTATTAAGAATTTCAAGATGGCAGCCACCGGGCATTAAAACCCAAGAGCAGGACACCTTTTTCTGGGGCATTGTGCTCCTATCTCCTATACCCCCAAGACGCTGGCCATATATTCAGATAGTGTGATGGTGCCAGAACTTGGGGCATGTCTGACTCTCAAACCCGTGCTTCGGCCATGGGATCACTTTGCCATCCAAAGCCAGTGAACGGATGCCTCTCGTATCTAGGGAGAAGTCAGAGGATGAAAAAAAAGAACATGCCTCGAAAGACAAACCACGTCTTCAATTTCCCAGTCCTACAACCCATCTACATTCTCCATTTTGTTAGCCAAGGAAGGGGGGTGTTTTGCTTTCCTTCGTAATTAAGAAAACAAGGTTGAGCCGGACAATGTTTCTAGTGACTTTTCTACTAATCTTGGCAGCAGACGCACACTGAGCCTGCATTACGTGTGCACACCTAGCAGAGGCGGCGAATCACTAATGAGAACACTCTGCCTTCGGAGATACGGATGCCACCGACCGCTTTAAAACTGAACAGTGCGCTTGACCATTCTTGCTGGAGGCAGGTGGCTTAGTCGAGGGGAAATTCAAAATCATCAGCCAGGAAAGACATTTCCGTCCTTGGAGCATACTGCAGGGAGACTGAGAGGGCTTTGGCAGCACTGATTCTGACTCTCGAGAATGGAACCATGGTGCTGTTTACTGTGGGTGGGGGCAGAGGACACAAACCTCCAGCTGCTACGCAGGAAAGAAACAAAGACCACCAATAGAGTCTGCAAGCCAGCCACCTGTTTCCACGTGGAATCTGTGAATTCTTCATACATAATCCAAGGCCCAGGCGTCCCAGGTAATGAAATAGAAGAGAAACGAGTTGCTCATTTAGAGTCTTGCATGGGAAGGATTTGCTCCCAGGTGGAGGTACAAAGAAATCCAAGACGGGACTGAGCTTTCCTGCCAGTGAGACCAGAACTGTTTCACAAAAGTAGTTGACAGCAACCGGGCTACAAAGAGTTGTTTACAGCAGCTGTGCTTAACATGTGTTGAATGATAAATGAACTCTATGAGGGACGAAAGAAGAGAGACTGGACTTTATGGAATAGGTAAGACAAACTATTTTTCTCAAGATGAAGAGTCACATAAATTGATACACTTGGTACGAGATCACACAGAAAGGAAGTCCAAAAAAAAAATTATTCAAATCTCCTGCATGAGAAGTACTCAACAGGTTATTAAAAATTAAGTAAGGTATTTGTAGGACATTTGCTGTTGATCTCAATAAACCCAGTTTTATCTCCACTCTCATCTCCCTCGGTGAAGTGGGGAATCTCAGCCAGAGGGAACCTAGGGCTTTCTCAGGAGGTGAATGCCTGCTATGACTGAGTTGTCCTGGGGCCTGAGGCTGAAGGTTTCCTATTCTGCCTCCATGCTGGCAGTCTACTTAGGACTGGTTCATACTGGCATTCTAAGAGGTAAGGAGCCATGAAACCAGGCATCCAACTTGGTGAATCTAGACCGGCTCTGTCTGTGAGCCACAAGCGTAATTTTAAATTTTCTAGCAGCCACACTTTAAAAAGTTAAAGAGTTGAGATTAATATTTTTAAAGATTTTATTTATTTATTGGACAGCGAACAAGAGAGCACTAGCAGGGGGAGTGGCAGAGGGAGAGGGAGATGGAGACTCCCCACAGATAGGGAGCCTGACACTGACACGGGGCTCCATCCCAGGACCCCGAGATCATACCTGAGCCAAAGTCAGAGGCTTAGCAGACGGAGCCACCCAGGTGCCTCAGGGTTGAGATTAATTTTAATAATACATTTCATTTTGCTTAATATATCCAAAATATAATCATTTTATCATGTAATAAAAGTTGTTAAATTGTTAATAGGTTCCAATATTTTTTTATAGTCTTAAAAATCCAGTGTATATTTTATATTTACACACATCTCAGTTTACACTATCCACATTTCAAGGGCTCACTAACCTCATTTGGCTGGTGGCTATCATATTGGACGATGCAAGCCCAAACTTCTTAAGCATTAAAGTCTGTTCCACCAATCAACAAAGATTTAGGCAGCCTCTCCCCTGCTTAGTGCCCCCTGCAAGAATCCTTGAAACCAGTTATGGATGGATTTCTAAGGCAACTCTTTGTGACCGGAAGCTTCCCTGTATGACCAGTGACCTGGCCAGTACCACGCATGATAGCTTATGATGAATGAATGAATAAGTATCACTATGGGCTACTAGCAGGATTAAGAGGGAATAAAAAGTGGGTAAGTAGAGAGAACAAAGTTATCACAACTTGATTTTTTTTAAGATTTTATTTATTTATTTGACACAGAGACAGCCAGTGAGAGAGACAGCCAGTGAGAGAGAGAGACAAGCAGGGGGAGTGGGAGAGGAAGAAACAGGCTTCCAGTGGAGGAGCCTGATGTGGGGCTCGATCCCAGGACTCTGGGATCACACCCTGAGCCGAAGGCAGACACTTAACGACTGAACCACCCAGGCGCCCCATGTTATCAAAACTTTAAACTGGGTCTGATATTCAAATATTCTCCACATTTTATTTTTTATACCCAATTTTCACTCTATGTAAAATTCTGCCTTGTATGCTGTAATAAAAACTAACCCCAGAAGCTACTCTGCACAAATGGAAGAACATTCTATCAACTGGCAAATTAGACACACACACACACACACACACACGCACACATTATTGTCCCTACTTGGAGATTCACAATATGCACCAGGACTATGATTTAAACAACAACAAAAAAAAAGCTGAAAGAATTTATTTTTTGGCAGGACTTCTCAGAGCCTTGCATGGGCTGAAATTTAATGGTTCTCTTTCTGCCACATCTTCCCACATAAATGGAGAGCCTGTTGAGGGCAGGGAGCACGTTCATTGTACCTTTAAAACCATCACATGGCCTTTTATTCCTGCTTGCACTCTTGTCCCTACAATCCATTCTCCAAGCACTGTTCGTGGGGCCCTTTACAGTGTAAACGGATCACATCACTACACGCCAGAACATTCTGGAAACCTCATCACACTTAGAATGAAACAGATGTCCCTCCCCATGACCAACAAGGCTCTACAATGATCTGGTCCCTACCTAGGACCTGAAACCTGATGGCTTGCCTCGGCTGTCTACAAACCATGGTGCTGGGATCTAATCCAGGGCGTTTTTGTGAATAACATTTTATCAGAATGCAAGCATACCCAATGCTAAGTTCTGGGTTTGCTTTGGACACAGTGGCAAGGTAGTTATCATAAAGACGGTATGGACCACAGAGCCTAAACTAATATAGAAAACAGACCCCTGGCACACCCTTCTCTTTCTTGTCAGACGTGCAGCTGTGTTTTCTTTCTGAACCTGAAACTCGTCATACCCTTTTTGCCTCGGGAATTTTAATTCTATCATTTCCTTGCCTGGAACATGGAGCCCACATTACTAGACAACTGGCTCCTTCTTACTGTTCAGGTCTCAGCTCAAATGTTACCTTCTCAGTTACCTCCCCTAACTATCCAATCTAACATGGCTCTTCTCTCCACGTTCATTTATTCTCCCTCTCCCCTTTCTATGTGGTTTTTTTGTTGTTTCTTCATAGTACCTATCATTCCCTTAAATTATCTTACACATGCTTACACAGTATCTGTCTCCTCTAATAGACTGCACACTCCCAAAGGGGCATTCTCTATCCCTTTCACTGCTACAGTGCCAGAATCCAGAACCGCACATAGCACATAGTAGCTACTTGATACATACTTATAGAATAAAGGCTATGGGCTACAACAGTCTATGTTGGACCTGCCATATGGCCTCCAGGAAAAAGTTCAATGGATTCAATCAGATCAGAACCATAAGGACCTTTAAAGGCCATTTAGAGCACTCTTTTCATTTTATGGATGAAGAAAGTAGGGACGCAAGAGAGGATGTGTCCAGTCTGGCTTTGGGTTGACTTATCTCAGGCTCAGGATACCCTGACATCCAGACTAGCACCGCCTCAACTGACTGTCTACAAGGAACCTGATTTACAGCAGCCTTTCCCAAGGATTCCACTGATTGATATGTTTTGGAAGTTCACAAAGCTAAGTGAAATAATTCCTTTACTGAAAATTTCTCAGGTCCTTCAATAAACCATTTATTGCAGAGACTCTAAAATGGGATATTTTATATAGACCATCCTAAACATATTTGAACCCATTTTTCCCACCATGAGAATCTTACTTTTTCTGTAATTAGTGGCCTATACTCTACCCAATCATGTTTAGCAAGTGCTGACGAAGAGAAATGACGAGCAGGGTTACCCTCCCCCAGTCTCTTTTATGTTCCTGGAGCATTCTGAAAGCATCCAAATAAGGATCCCGCACCTTCTTAGCATCACATAGCACCTCAGCTCTATGTTTTATCAATAATCACAGTATACTGAAATTGCCTATTTTGGATCTAGTTTTCTACAGTAGACTATAAGCTCTTTGAAGGCAAGAATATAAAAAACATTTTAGTAAGTGTGTCTTGATTCTTACCACAGTGGCCTGGAACATTCATTCCCCAAATGGATTTTTGGCTCTCTTTCTCACCTCCTTCAACTCTGGCCTCATATGTCACTTCTCAGTAGAAACCATGCTGACCACTTTATTTAAAACTGTAAACCTCTCCACTCGAACTTTCTCATTCCCCTTACCCTGTTCTATTTTTTTTTCTCAAAGCACTTGCCACATTCCAATACACTATACACAGAAATTTATACAGTACACTTATTCTCCACTCCTCTCCCTTCTAGACAAAAAGCTCCAGAAAGATGAAGATTTCTGTCTTTGTTTTTTATCTGCTAATATTGAGTAATATAACCCCTGCACCTAGAATGGTTGACTACTAGGTGGTCAAAATAAATTTGTTGAATTAGGAAAAAGAATTCATGAATGAATGAGTGAGGCCAAAAGAACCAACCTATGTGCCCAGGCTCATCTGAGACAGGCCAGCAGATGCGCACACCTGCTGTGGTCAAAGCAGGTGCAGGGTATTCTCTTCTCAATCCAGGAAGAAACTAGCGTTCAAGCCAGCCATGTTTAAGAGCAGCACTGAACAAATAAAAGTTAACAGCCCATATGGGAGAGGAGTTTGCCTTGCTTAATGACTTGGCAGCAGAGCAAGTATGGGGAGTGTTTGAAGAGATTTGAGACCTTATCTTTTGTCGACTCCCTGCTCCCACAGCCCACAGGAGCCATGAGCAGTATTTCCAAAGGACAGGAAAAAAAAAAAAAAAAAATCTAACCCTGGTCAACCACCAGGAGGCAGAGTGAAGCATTAGTATCAAAGATAAAAATAACATTTACCCTCAACCGATTTCCATGAAGGAATAAATCTACTTGGAAAGAGAAGGAGTAGATTACCTTTTCCCTGTGTCTATCTGCTGCAAATTTGTCAACTTGGGCTCCAGGGCTGAGAGACACTGAGGGTGCTGTCAATATGGGGGTTGAGAATAACAGAAATTAGCAACTTGGCCAAAGGCTTTAGGTGAGAGCTTAGGTTTACACTTGACTGAGCACTGAAAACAAGACGGCAACAACTCTTAAGAGAAGTTAAGTGAATTAAGTGAATTCTTTTTATAAAAGAAAAATGATAACGGTAAGAAAATGAAACCTTTGTTTTTGTAACAAGTGAATTTTAACACTTAGTACCGTTATTAATATGCCATGGTCTCCTCAGGTCTCATTAGGAAATGGAAAAAGCCTCTAGCAGAATTCACCTAGTCTTTGTGGAGAAAACAGAGTTTAAATGTTATTCTATCAACTTGGAAAAGAAAACCCCACTATTCTCTTGAGCAAAACCAGGGCTTAATAGAATGAAGCTGGGACTTTGTTTATTCAAGGTTTCAGGCATGTTTAGAGAAGAAGAAATGAAGCCAAAGAGACTCAAACAACAAAACAGAACAAACGAAAAAAGCAACCACCTCATTCTAAGAAATGACAGGTGCACTCCACTCTTGATAAAATCCGCACCACTGGGATGCTTAGTCTTGAAAGCATGGAACAACAATGAGTCAGGAGTAATAAAGTAACTATCCCTTTCTGAGAACTTATGCTAAGGTTTTTTGTTTTTTAACATGGTTTTCCTCGTGTTTATCCTACTAGAACAAGGCAGCGTTCATTACACTTCACAGATGAGGAAGCTGTGGTTTCCTGACCGAGGCAGAGAGCCCAGGGTCACACCGGGAGCAGTCTGCGTGGGGTCAGCCGCCACTGAAGCTGATGCAATGCCGAAGCTTTTTCCTCTATACCAAGAGACAAGAGGGCCAGAAACTGCATGCCTCAGCAATGGAGAGGATGCTGGGAGCGGAAATCCAAAGGCGTGGATGTACCAGGTGAGCCTTACATAAATCCAGGTTGAAATCTCCAAGCATATCATCATCCAGAGGCAGCCTTGTGGAGGAAAGCCCTCCCCAGGCATGGCTTGTGAGACTTCACGCTATTCCTACCAAACAGCAATGCAGGCAGAAGTAGATAAAGATATCCAGAGAGGTACGTGTACACACACACACACACACACACACACACACACACACACAAGCACAAACTGCTTGTTAAAAATCTCCCAGTGGGGCACCTGGGTGGCTCAGTCGCTTAAGCATCTGCCTTCCGCTCAGGTCATGATCCTGGAGTCCCAGGGTCAAGCTGGGCACTGGGCTCCCTGCTTCACAGGAAGTCTGCTTCTCCCTCTGCCCCTCACCCCACACCCCACTTGGGTTCTCACTCTGTCTCTCTCTCAAAGAAATAAATAAAATCTTAAAAAAAAAAATCTCTCATTGTCAATTCATTCCTTTCTTCTTTGTACATTTACGTTTTCTCTTCCTCACAGCAAAGATAACAGAGGGACGTTTCAATAATTATAAACCATAACCCTGTGACACAAAGGCAACTATTTTAGTCTTTTCCTGTGATGTTTTAAATACTTATCATACTGTACTTTTCATCACACTGCTGCATTTGCTCTACATAGGACATAAGCATATTTTGCCATTAAAATTCTACAAGTTTAAAATATTTAATAGTTTTATATGAAAAAAATCAAAATACTTTGTGATTTTAGTATCTAAGGAACATACTGTCACGTGTCATCGTAATTTACCCAATTCTCAAAATATTAGTGGTTGTTTCCATTTATTTCTTATTATAAATGACAAAGATGAATTGTTAAAGCTTAGCATTCTGCTGTTTCTCAAATGCCTTCGGAAGGCTGGAATATAAAATCTGATGACCCATCTGTATATTGAGAAGAGTTTGCCAGGTGTTTTCCTAGAAGCAGGTTTTAAAGGGGGAGTGGGTGTGAAAGCAGGAGGACTTGGAGTGCCTGGCAGTCGGAGTGAGAGACCCATCCTGGGGAGGCAGGTGGCACAGAAAGGCGAGGTTGGGCCAACAAAGGCAATCTCCCAGTACTGACCACCCCGCCTGTACCCTCACACAAACCACTAAACTCAATGCGAATGATTCAACACCCCAAATACCTCTGGAGCACACTCCAGGAGTATTAGGCTAATCCTGAGTTTTAGGAGAGGCAACCAATTAGATTCCTGTACATTGAAAATAATAATAATACAGTGGCTGAGAAAACCTATGACTTGGCCTCTATCAGAAGTCACCTCATCCACCAAAGAAGTAATTTCCCAAGTGGGCAAAGAACTCAAGGAGTGTCTGAGTTCTAATTGGAAATACTCTCAAAAGATGTATTCACCCCTGAAAGATGTAGAGGACACAAGTATCTATAAGTTCCAGGAGGGTATTTTTGAGCGAAGCCCATCATCGTTTCTGCAGCTGGGACTTATAAGAGATTGGACAATATGACTCCATGTCTGGTTTTTGAACTGGGGAGGTGGGTAGGGGCATACTCAGCGACAAGGGAAAAGTCTGGATGACCTTCCACAGACCTGTTATGTAACAAAGTGTTTGTAAACCCTCGCAATTTATAACTCCTTTTCATTTAAGCCCCAATGTAATTAAATCAAAGTCAGCAATAACAAAATCTCATAAACAATTTTAGTGTGTAATATGTGCTGACAAATGTCATTAAGGAGATGGCTGCAGGAGACAGGGGAATATTTAGTGTGACTCCATCTGAATGCTCTATTGCTAAGGAAACTCGATATTAAGTTTTACTTTAATTATTTCCATGAAATGACTTTCTTAATAATTTTAAAACCATGACCACTACCACTTAAGGAATTTCCAAAATGCTTTTAATAAGGATTTGCTACTTTACATAAAACATTCCAGGTATCAAATAAATATATATATATTTTAATACATATGTTAATATGCATTTAATACATATGTTAATACTACTGATATACCATTCATTAGTACCTTTTTTAAAATAGGCATACCAAACTCCCAATGAATTTTTTTCTGTTAAGTTCTGACTAGATGAAAACCATCTGTCTCAGATTTTCCATGACAGTTCTAATTACATATATTCCATATCATTGTCCTTCCAAATCATCAAATTGGCCCAGATATGTCAATATAATAGTGTCAAAACTACTCTTCTTAGATGTTTCTTCACACTTGTAAATGGCACAAAAATTCTTTGTCAGACTATATTTGAATCATTATTTGAAAAATACTGTCACTCTATCAATTCTATGAAAAAAGCTGAATTGGTGGTATCTTGCTCTACAAATATGTTCCACATTCCCTCTGTCACTCAAACCTTAGGTTTCTAGCCCTCTTGTGTACTTTCATTTTCAAAAAAATTAAAATACACATTGACACTGTTCGTTAGACAGGTAGTGAATTCTAAATACTTGGAATTATTACCTGGAAAATAGGCATCATTATCATAATGACCTCACTAAAAACTTCAAACACAAAGTTACTATTCTAAATGATTCCTCTGCTATGGCTACATTACTGTGGTTCTGAAGACTAAGGATAGTATTCTGTGTGAGAGGATTCTGTTCAGACATTCTTATGTGTAATCATTCCACAAATATTTATTATCCTCTTTGAGCCAGGCACTGTAGTATGCACTGAATACACAGTGGAGAACAAAATAGCCACGCTCTCCACGTACATAGAACAGGCAGTTGGTCAACGAGGACACTGAAGCTGAAACATGAAGGATGCCTAAGAATTAGTCAAGCAAGGAGAGGAAACAGCATGGGGAAGACCCTGAGCAAGGAAAGCGCTTGAAATATCCAAGAACTGTAAGAAAGCAATGTGATAGTGAAATTTGTGAAGGGGAGAGTGGCACGAGAATGGAAAGGGACAGATTACACAAGGTCTTACATGCCTTATGGAATAGATTGGGTTTTATTTTAAGGTGATGGGAAGAAAACACAGAGTTTCCACCAGAGCTGTGAGATAATAAAATTTCTATTTTAAATGTATCACTTTGGCTGTTCTATGGAGCCTGAAGACGTTAGAGTAGTAATCATCTCTTGTGCTCTCTGGTATCTGTTCTCTTCTGAAGTACAAGGGAGATAGTTACTTGATCAGTAGGCGCGACTGAACTGGTCAAGGGCCCTTAACAAAACTGACGTGAAGCACTTACGGGTCCAAGTAGAGAGATGGATAGGAGTTTTCTGTGTGTTCTCCCTTCTTGCCCCAGAAAATATGAAGGTCTGTGCTCTATGATGGATATCTACCAGAAGTTGGAGGCCCTCTCAGTCGGGCTCTACAATGACTGTGAGAAAAGATACTACCTACCGACCCTGTTACCCACTAATCCACACTAGATTGAGGCATGAGCAAGAAATAAATCTGTGTATGTTCATTATCCTGCGATTTTAGCATTACTCTGTCACATCAAGCTGGCCTAACTTATCCCAATACATGGGGATAACAGCCCTCAATTTTGTAAGTGTGAGAGACAAAAATAATAACTGTATAAGGGTATATCACAGCAGAAAGGGCATAGCAGATGCGAAGAAAATGGTGTATAGAAACTATTATCATTGGTTTTTTGATTCAGTCTCACCTGAGTTATTAACTAGCCCTCCGGACTCTGGGTAACCAACAATCTGAGTCTCATTTCCCTCTCGGGAATGAGGAGTTTGTACTAGACCCTCATGACTCTGATAACTCAGGACTCCAAACTGATGGGATAACAAATGCAGGAGAGTCCATGATAGTTGGAAGTTCTAGACAACATTTTTCCTTCCTTTTCTTTCATCGAGCATATTCTTTGGATACCAGGTCAACAGATACATGGCCCAAGGAGTTACGCCACTAATGCTTCTTCACACTCTTCTTTGCATAAAGAAAAAAGTGAAACAATTCAGAATTCTTCCAAGGCCACCAGACAAATCCTTAATTTCTAAGAATTTACAAGCCCAGCAGCTAACCTGGTAAAAGCTATACACCAATTTTTCTGGTTAAGATGGTCACGAGAATCAAGAAACTACTCCTAAGAAATTTCACAGTTTGCGTGTATGTCTTCTTCTGAGAACTGCCAGATGAATCGGAAAATCTCCAGAGCCACTGACCCAGACTTCTGAATGAAAGGGAAGTTTGGGCTTCCTCCATGTCCTGGGCATTTCTGTGTGCACATAGCACATATAATCCATTTAAGTGACAGCATTTCTCCCAAAACCTGGGCTCTGGCTCCAAAGTTACCACTAACTAGTTCTGTGAATCTGGACAATGAACTCTACATCCTCCACGGCTCAGGATCCTCATGTGTAAAATAGTAATAGTAATACCCACCTTTTGTACCTCCTGAGGTTGTCATAATAATCAAATGAGATGGAATAGAAGTGAATGTCCTTTGAAAAGCATACTCTGACCCATGGATGTATTTGAGAATCTTTGATGCATTGTTGTTATTATTGCTATTATGATCTTTCCTGCTCCAAGATGATTCATCTCAAGGGACCTTCCTTGTGCACAGGAGAGACCAAAAAAATAAATAGATAGATAAATAAGAGCTTCCCTTCTCCCTTTTCTGTTTGATGCATGGTGTAGCTGTGAAGGGAGTTTGCCAACTTAAAAATGTAAACAACCTATTTCCACTGAGATGATTTTCCATACACAGACAGGAGCAACTTTTTTTTTCTTTTCTTTCTGAGTGCACGTGAATTCCTGTCCTCTTGAGAGATCGTAACCACTTTATCTCTGTAATCAGTTTACCTCCCTAGATGCTTGCCATTCTCTGAATAAACTTACTAAAATAAATATCAATTCCTCAGATCTCAAGGGAGTCTCATTGACTGTTTTCACCCAACTCTTATCCACAGGGCCACTGGTTGAAATAACAACAAGCAAAAGGACCTAGAGACAAGGTTCTATAATAATCGGTATTACGGACCTAATTGCTATTAGGTCAATTAGGTGGTGAGAGGGGAAGGGTACCTGATATAGGCTTTGTCCAATCACTTAATTAACACTATAAAATCCCCCTTCCTTAGGAAGTTTCAATATGGGGGTTGTAAGACTTTTCAGGAATCCAGAGTCCTGTCTAGTAATGCAACTACTTTAGGGAGTATACTTGAAATTATTAGCTAAAACCATGGATGGACTTAGTGAGAGCTTGCTGAGAATAAGTTTACACCAGCAGATAATGGAAAAGGAGGTTGGGGAATAGCAGAGAAGGACAAAGAGATTATCAGGAAGATAGAAATTTTAGATGTGAATTATAGAGATCTAAAACAAATAATTATCACAATGACAAAATTGTGGGCCAAAGAGGTTAAATAGTTAATTAGGAATAGGCCAAAGTTACTTTAATCCCAGCACTCTGTGAGTGAATTTTAAATCAAAATGGCTTAAATATTGGGGCGCCTGGGTGGCTCAGTCATTAAGCGTCTGCCTTCGGCTCAGGGAGTGATCACGGCGTTACGGGATCGAGCCCCACATCAGGCTCCTCCGCTGGGAGCCTGCTTCTTCCTCTCCCACTCCCCCTGCTTGTGTTCCCTCTCTCGCTGGCTGTCTCTATCTCTGTCAAATAAATAAATAAAACCTTTAAAAAAAAAAAAAAAAAGAAAGGAAGTGGATGGATTGGAGGGATGTGCATAGGAAAAATACAGAAGGAACTGATAAAGCTAATTTGTACATGGGGACCCACAAAATGGCAGCCAGCCCAGTGGCCTGGCCCTGCCACAAATCTAAATCTCGGTCAGCCTGCTCTTACAGGAAATGCCTCACTGTCAAGGAAACTTGACATACACCAATCATAATCTTCCAATTCAGCTTTAGCTAGTTTGCCTTACCCTAAATCACAGAATCTGCTAGTCTTATGAGGAGATCCCTGACCTCCTAACCAAGCAGGCCCTGTTTCCACATCGTACTTCTCCAATGCTCTAAAACACACACACTCTTGCCAAAATCCCTGGGAAACAGAGCTTCACTGCTCATGAAGCACTGTACTTCCCCAACATACGAATTGTCTTCCCTTAAATAAAACTGTTTTAGTGTTGTCATTTGACAAAATAAGTGCAGAAGATATTCAAGAGCTAAAAATCATCCAAACTCAGTGAATGATTAGATGGGGGAGTGGTGATATGGGGGAATGATTAAGAACAACTCCCTGATTTAGTAATTGTTGGTGTTGGAAGAAGAATCAGTATTTGCATTGGGGGTGCAGTAGAATTTATTAGTTTAGAGAATATTTTAATCTGTGTCATATTCTGGTGCTAACCTGTGAGGGGGAAACTACTGAGATATGAAAGAAATTAAGAAAGTGAGTTGACCTGCTTTCCCCAATTAATTAATTATTTTTACCTAGTAGTTTGAGTACTAGAAAGCTTAACTATTCTCAGCAAGGAAAGGGCATCTTAATAGTACAAAAAATAATTCTTAGAATTTATGGAAGAAAGATGGTGTTACCCTTCACTTAATAGAGATCAGGAAATATTTGTTGAGTGAGTGGAAAGCTTAACATTAAAATTATTGCAGCTGAGTCATGAGTTAATATGGCAAATTAAACACATGCATTAATGTTGTTCCCTCATGAAACTACTAAACGTATGGCAAATTATTTTTGTTTGTAAAGTCTTAAGCCCACATAAATGGCGACAACAGGAAAGGAGATAAAAGCAACAGAATTTGGAAGCTGAAAACCAGATGACCAAGCGTCAACTTAGCAGAACTGAGAAAGCTGAACCCTAAGTCAGTATTGAGGAAAACTTAGAACCAACATGAGTTATATCACAGAATCCTCAAGAGGATTAAAATACATACATACACACACACACACACACACACACACACACACGTCCCAGGCACTTTGGGAACTGCAGGGGAGGTGGAGGTGGGCAGGAAGAGGTAAGTAAAGAAGCAGCTTGGGCGAAGCTGTTTCAGAATCAGGCAGATCACTACTTGCCATACTCCTCAGCCCCATGATACTGGGAGATTTCTGCTACACCGTAAAATTCTTGAGGCCTATTGCCTGGGGTGGGGACGGGGGAGAGTAAAACAGAGGGTCTTTGTGGAAACCACGTATAAGTGAGGGAGTGGCTACCAAACAAAGGAAATCAATGGTCATGCACAAGAAAGCTGACTGATGAAACCCGGAATCTGCTCTTTCCCCAAGAGCCCTATCCGTCAGATTTCTAGTACTATAGGAGCGAGAGTGGGAGCGTGTTTTCTGGGAAATGTGGCTAGCAAAAGGAAGTCCCAAAAACACTGAGTGCTCTCCCCCAGAGGAACTCAAAGTTGATAACCTACTAGGCAGTCACAACCTCACGTAACCTTTTTGGTATCCCATGAAGAACTCATAAACAGGCTACTAAGTTGACCAGACATCAGAGTTAAAGGAAAGCCTCTCAATTAGAGAAAACACTCACACATGAAATACAGAGACCAACGTGACAGAATAAAAGCAACTTGGAGGAAATAAAGATCATGCCAAAAGAAGAAGAAAAAGAAAACAATTATTCGTAGTCTCAGAGACATAAGATAATACAGACATGAAACAAACAAAGAGAAATATACAAAAAATAAACCCATAATACTAAATAAGTTTTTGGAAATTCAAGACATAAACAGGGAAATATGATGGAAATCTCAACAGAAGAGTTATGATAAAAAGGGAATATACTAGAAAGGAGAGCAAAACAAGAGATGGAAAACAGAGAAGTAGAAAGTTAGTTGGCCACATCCAAATAATAGATATTCTAGAAAGGGAGATGATAGAAAACAGAGGGAGAAAATCATCAATAAAATAATTCAAGAAAATTTTCTGGAAATGGATAAGAATTTGTAGATTTAAATGGTCTAGCAAGTGCCCAGCACAGAATAATCTATAAACTTCAAAAGAGGGGGGGGAATAGACTTCCACAACACTGTACTGAGATGGCTTCAGGATTCTCAACAGTAACCCCAGAAGCAAACAACCTTGGTAAAATGCCTTCGACATTTTGAAGAAAAGTTATATCTAACCTGAAATCTATACCAAGGCAAAGTATCAATTAATATGATATTATATAAAGATATTTTCAAACATGCAAGTTTAAAAAATGTACTTCCCTTTCACCCTTTTTCAAGAAGTTACTGGAGTATGAGTTCTCCCCCAAACCACAAGGAGAAAGAGAAAGAGAGAGAGAGAATAAAACAAAACAAAACAAAACAAAACAAGATGATGACGTGGGAAATAGGTCATCCAACCCAGGAGAAAGAATGAGGGGTCCTTTAGGGAATCAAAACCTGTCGTCTCAATAGGACAGCTGTGCAGAAGATTTAGACGCCTACCAGTAGACTTTAGACAATACATCCCAAAGCGACAGACACACTTAGGACTGTGATTACTAAGATGTCTGTGCAAACCTCCATACTTTTTACCATAGCAAAAATACGCAGGTAAGCCTGACCCTTCTGCATAGCTGGTCTTTGTCTTGACAACATGCTGATGAATTTCCTGTTCTTCACCCTGCCCTGCTTCCTGCATCAATTGAAGACATTCGTTTTGCTTCAGGGAAATGTTTATCTTAGACCCACTCCTCAGACCTGTAGGTGGGTTATACTGAATTCCAAAGCAGAACATACAGAGCCACTCACTTCCTGGTCATGTTCTGTAGGATATCTAGTGCATGGTCTGCACCTTAGCCCTGTCATGTGCCCTGCAAGGGAGATTAATGAACATCCAGCTAAGGTGGAGATACATGATTTTTCAGATTGTAATCTGTTTATCTTCCCTTGCGAGCCTTGATATAATAGTGGTAACATCGTTCCTTCCTCACACAGCTACCCAAATTTCAAAATTAATCTATATATTATTTTCAGATACACTCACTGGTGATAATATCATAAACAAAAGCAAGAAAGTAATTAACCCAAAAGTCGGGGTGGTGAGTACTTAAGGGGGGTGGAACAGGGAATGCAGTCAGAGAGGCACACAGGAGGCTTCTAAAACACTGGCCCTGTGCTAATTCTTAAGCCGGGTAAGGGATGGATAAGTGATTGCTTTTTTATAAACTGTGTATATGTCTCATACACTCTTTGATATAATATATATCACCATCTATAAAAGTAAAAATAAACACCATATGCTTTTCAAAGCCCTTGGCTTTTTGATCCAGTCCATACTCCATGAACCTCTATTTGTTTCTGTTTTACATATTACATTAAATACCTATCTGCTCACCATAATCATGAAAAAGGTTATGTGTGCTGAAGTAGCCACTTTCGGAAATCATCACAGAGATTCCTGCAGACAGGAATATTTTAGAGAAGGCTTCCAAAAGTGAGTTGAGTCCAATCTGAAGGAAAGTAGAGCATGGCTGTCTTCTCCATTCAAGTATCACGGTTTATTCATTCTTTTTTTCTTTCCTTCACCAACGACAAGTACAGTTCTTAGAACACAGTAGGAACTCAATAAATATCAGACGACTGGATGTACGTTTGAGGAAAAGGCATTCCAGTCTGTGGCACAAATGCAGTCTTCTCTAATATCTCGCTTTCCGCATGGGCTTTGTCCCCTGCTTCCCAGAATTATTGAATGGACAGAATCCCTATAGAGAGGTTTCAATTAAATAATTAACTCATGTCTCTTTTTTATCAATTGATACAAGTGATTCTGAAGAGATATTTACATGATGTAAACATGAATAATATAGATTCTCCAGTAGCTCT
Organism: Ursus maritimus; assembly: GCF_017311325.1. NCBI lineage: Eukaryota > Metazoa > Chordata > Mammalia > Carnivora > Ursidae > Ursus > Ursus maritimus. Next base: position 94,480,381 of record NW_024423343.1, on the reverse strand, counting down.
CAGTGGCCATCAGTGGTTTCCTCACCGCATCTCTAAACTTGATGATCCAAAAGAATATTTTCTTGTTTCGTTGGGTCTACAAAGCTTAAGACTTAATACTCTAATTACATCCTTAATTTCTTTTTGACAATCTTATAGCAGGGCGAGAACTGCCACACACGCTTCTGCTGTGATCATCATATAAAAGTGATGATCTGAGGTCAGCGGACTGACTTGGAAGAAAGTCTGGAGGGGATTTGAGTGGTTCAGTTATTGGCTTGTGCTCTGAGGTTTTATTGTGGACGCTCGTGAAAAATGGAGTTAAAGACCTGCCATTGACCTGAGAGCAGCTACATGTTTTTGAATGAGCCCCTTTTTCTCTGACTATGGGCTATGTTTATTCCCAAACTCCTCCAGTCAGCTTTCAGCTTAACTCACAACAGACTGTTTAAATACTCATCACAGAAGCCTGCTTTCACTGTTATTGCTGCCTCATTCAAACGTTCTTTACTTTACTTTTTTGTTATCCAAGTGGGTTGTAGCTAGTGATACTTTCTTGTTTATTATTTACCTAACAAATATTTATCAGGCGGTAATCATGTGCCGTGAACTGAGCAAAGTGTTACAGATAAAACAGCAGGAAACAACACATGGAGCATCCCGCCACACACTTGAACTTATTTTATATCAATAAAACAATTACACAAATATTATACAATTGTTTTTACATATTATATTATGTATTATATAGCTATAATATTATCTAATTATACTTCATACTAAGTGCTTTGAAGCAAACATGAAGTCCTATTGTCCTGAACACATCTTATTTTAACTGGAGAATCAAATTCCTGGGGCAAGAGCGGAACAGAGTGTCGAGAAAGCGTCCCCTGAAAGGGAAACATTTCATGTAAAAGCGCAGGTTCAGGGTGGGAGGGGGCAAAGAAAAAAAAAAAAAAGAGGAAGTTCTGAAGAGAGGAGAGAATTCAGGAAAATGCTCAAAACAGATCGAGTGGCAATTTCAAGGATCTGAAGAAGAGCAACATGGCGGGAGCCCAGTAGGTGAGAGAAAGTAACAACGGAGAGGCAGGCAGGGGCCAAATCACACAGGCTGTGGGCCACAGTCATTATTTTTCTCTATCTTAAGAGCAAAAATAAGCCTTTGAAGACCTTTAATCAAGGAACTGACTTAGTCAAATTTGCACTTAAAAGATCACTTGCCTGTGATGTGGAGAAGGTGTGAAGTGGACAAAAGTGACAGAAATAGTGGATCATTCAGTGTTCTACGAGAAAAGGGGTGGCCTACTCATCAAGGTTTGCCTGAAGAAAATGGAGCAAAAGAATCATTTACACTGATAGGAGCAAAATCCAGACACTGAAGGGAATAGCCAGCCATTGGCATTTCTCCGCCTGAAAGGACAAGGCAGACAGAAGTAGAGGGTCAGAACAGAAGTGGGGCCAGCAGACAGGGCAGGGATGGAGATAAATATTCTGATTTTCCTCTTTTTTTTTTTTTTTTTAAGATTTATGTATTTGAAAGACAGACCTACGGGGGGGAGGGGGGAGAGGCAGAGGGAGAGAGAATCCTCAAGCAGACTCCTCGCTGAGTGCTGAGCCCAACACAGGGCCTGATCCCAGGACCCTGAGATCATGACTTGAGCCAAAATCAAGAAGCGGCTTCTCACCTACTGAGCCACCCAGGCATCCCCGATTTTCCTCTTCCTAAGGCCTCTCTCTTGCCAGTGCCTCCCCAGCCAGACCCAACTGGCGGGTCTGAGTCCTGATCAAGGCATGACAGATAAGGGCCAAGAGTGGATCTAAGGAGAGGGGCCCAAACAGAGAAGAAGAAGCCCAAATGGTTAGCAAGTTTCCTACAGTTGTCCATGTGTAAGATGGACAGAAGTGAATAATTTAGGGAGATATCTAGGAGACAAAGCCCATAGGCTTTGATGATGAATTGCTTGTGGGGATAAAGGAGGAGGAAGGAAAAGATTTCTTCTCAGATTCTGTCTGGTGCAATGCGATAGCTACTGCTACTCTTCACGAAGATAACAATTCCTAGAGGAAAATGCAGAGGGCATGCTGGTGTGAAGAGGTGAGTTCAGCTCTCAACACACTGAATTGTAAGTGTATCTGAGACCAATAACCGTTCACTCATCTCAAATCCATGCGGACCATCAAACTACAGTGAGGTCCACAGGTACAGCACTTAACCATGGCTGATCATGCCACAAATCCAGGGCATCAGTTACGAAGGTGCTGGAGAGAGAGAACATGGGTGTATTAAAGCATTCCCTAACCTAACTCTCATCCTAGAGTTTGGCTTGAGCATCTAGCTAGGACAAGGCAGCCCTATCCCTCACCTAGAACCAGGCAAAGAGCAGCTAGGCCCCACGCCAGTAATGCTCACTCCTACAAACTGATGGAAGGTTGATACTCTAAGTTTTTATGCCTGAGGATAGAAAGAGTCTCAAGCACTTCTGACTGACTACTGAGCATTAAAAAGTAATCCTCTCCCAGTGCCTATGGAACCCACTGGCTTGTATTTCCATAAGATCACAGTGTACCCCCGATCCCCTAGCCAGTGTCTCCTCTGTAGCATTTCTCTGTAGTGCTGGTGCTTGTGGCCTGTATAGGAGGTGGGCATTCCATTGCCCATGCCCTGGAATGGGGTTGAGGGGAATGGGATGGATGATGCTGGATGTGCCCCTCCTTTCTCAAGCTCATTGTCAAAGAAGTTCCTGATATGATCCCACAATGCATGCAATACTCCACTTTCTATTTCTAAGCCTTTACTCTTCACTGTTTGAGATTAGTTTCTAACTGTTGGTCCTCTAACTAGAACCCCCTGTGTATGTTCAGAATTTCTGCTAGTATCTAACTTCTACTGTCCCAAGAATCAAATGTCCTATGGTGATGTCAGCACCATAAAATCCAATACACTTTTTTTTTTTTAAGATTTTATTTATTTGACACAGAGAGCTAGCAAGAGAGAGAGCACACACCGGGGGAGCAGCAGGGAGAGGCAGAGGGAGAAACAGGCTCCCTGCCCATGCGGGGCTCGATCCCAGGACTCTGGGATCATGACCTGAGCAGAAGGCAGACAACCGACTGAGCCACACAGGTGTCCTCCTGATACACTAACTTCTTGCTCATAATTCAGAGACTAAATCAATGTATAATTTCCATGACTAAGAAAATAAGAAAAAAAATTACACTGAACAATAGTCTCCCCCACCTACCTTCCCAATGTATCAATGCAGGATATTGGGGAATATTTTCATTTCTATTAGGATTTTGATAAAAGGCAGAGTGGTGGAACATGATAGGTTATTCACTTGCTATGAACACAAGAATTTTGGGCTTTAGGAAACTCAGCTTTTAATTTTTTTTTCAAATTTTTATTTATTTTTATTATTATTGAGGGAAAAGGGATGTTATTGAAAAATTACCTAGTTGAAAAGAAATGCTTCCAGAATTTAGTGACCCAAACTTTACACAGAGTTGATCGTAAAGCAGACGATCAATACACTCTTGTCTAAAGATTGATTTTATAACCATAACTATATCTCATTCCACATGGTGAGAGTTCTGTTAAAGGTGATCACAGAGTCCCAAGAAGCCTTGAAAGGGGTCTCAAACTCAAACCAGGGATAGGGGAGTATAAATTGTGGACCATTTCCCAGAGTAAACATTTTCAAAAGTGGACCAATCATATGACATCAGAGGAGGAGTGTTATGAAAGTGAACAGTTCCCAGCTATCTTCGGAAAGATAATGGCTTTGACAGAGCTAAAAATAATACCCCCCATTTCTGAAACATAAAAGCACGTTAAGTGTTTTCCATGGCATATCTTAGATAATTACCATACTTATACCTTATACTTATGCTTGTGGTAGCAGATTCTTAATGGTTTGTGATTTTTTTTTTAAATCTTTTCCCCAACTTCTGGAATCCAAACAGAGATTGTGAAATGGAAACAAGATCGTTTTAAAAAGTACCCAGAGAATTTACCCTCTTGGCTATCATTGTGTAACCTTTCTGCCAATGGTCAATGAAAAGAGGAGAAGACACAACCAAGGAGCCCATATTTCCTGCCTGACCAATATAAACTACCTCTGCTTTGGTGATTTTACACAACCATATAACAGATGTTGAGGAACGCAACTTCAGGCATATTAGGTCAGCTGTCCCCTTGACTGCCACACCAACCACTGCCCCAGAAATGATGAATAAGCATTGTTCACAATCAGATTACTATCACAGTTTGCCAAAGAGCATTCCTCTCAGGCAATAAAATATGACTTTGTTTCCAGTGTCAGACATGATTAAGTTAAATGTGTGAAGATTCCTAACCTTATCGATTTCCTTGTATGATGTTCATATTTCTCATGTGTTTCAACACCTTATTCATGCTTAAAACTGAGGGAGACATTTGAAAAAAACAGTTACTGTTTCAGAATCATTGGCAGGGAGATACGGAGCAATGCCTCATGGGAAAGGCATACACGTATACACATAAAGAGTCATGGAAAGACTCACGGTTTTGCCTTTTTCTCAGATTTGACTATTTGCTAAATAAACAAACAGTTCCATGGAGATGAACAGAAAATCATACAGCTAGAACAGACCTGTGAAGAAGTTTGCTTAACTTCCTTCATTTTACAGATGAGAGATGAAAGTTCAATGTAACGTCATGCCTGGTTCAAAAATCACATGGTAAGTGATAAAATCAAGGCTGGAACCCAAGCTTCTTGATTCTGAAACTAAGTCTTTCACCTGGTCTTGTACAACTTTAATACCTCCATGCCTCAGTTCCCTCATCTGTAAAATAGAGATAACAGCATATATCTCATGGGGTTGTTGTGGGCATTGAATAATCTTAATAAATGTAGAATTTCTTAGCACAATGCTTTTCATGTAATATTCAATAAATATTAGCTCTTATTGTAGTATACTCATAACACATGCTTTTCTTCAATATTTTTTATTAGGAGCTGTGCTCTGTGAAGTCAGCAATCAAATGTACAGTGTGACTCAATAAAAAAAAGGCCCCTTTACCAACAATGTGTTTTTCACTAAGATGCCTAAAATCCTTCCCTTACGGAATTTTTCTTTGGGTTAAGCATTATTCGCTTTCCAAAATACACTTTTTACAGCTGGATCGTGCTTGGATTAATGCACTACTATCTGTGTATATGAATTTAAGAGATTCTTTTTTTTTTTCCTAGCACAGTGTGGAACAAGACAGAGTGGAGTTTCTAGAGGCCTAGAATGTGAGATAAACGTATAAGGAACAATTCAAAAAGGGGAAGTTGAGATAGTGCTAATATACTGAGTTGGTATAAGGTAAGCAACAGGGACTTAACTTCTGTAAAGCCAGTGGTCGGAGGCAAGGGTTAAACATTTTCATACACTTAAGAGACAAATACCTCCTTCTGGAAAAGAGAACAAATGAGAGATAACAGCCATCAGGGAGTAATGGTTGTCTGGGCAAAATCTGAAGCAACAATTTGCACAATATTTCTATTTTCCAGGAGCCCTGAAAGAATGTCAACCAGGGACAAAGTTATCCTGTGATTGCCTTGTGTCCACTACAAAGTAATGACCACAAAATAATGACCATGGGACTGAAGGATGCTTCCTCATTCCCAGCTCCTCATCCTTTGGAAATGTGCCTTTATAAGCCCTGCATGCTTCCCCTTTGGGGAGCACATTCCTCTTTCTCGTGGCTCGCTCGTATCAAGCTTCTCTAATAAACCCCACCTGCTTTCTTCCTCTCGAGCTCAGTGCTCATTTCTATGACATTGAGACTCAAGAACCTGGCCTTGGGGTCCAGTAACACTACCAGCAAAAATTCCCCACACATGTGAGGTACATTGTCCAAATACTTGGCCCTTGTCAGATCACCAGGGAGGCAATGGTCGATTTTAGAAGGCCACATTTGACGAATTAAAAAAAATGTTGGAAAGCAACAAAATCTCCAGAGAAGGAAAGAATGGGATTAAAGGAATTTAGAAATCATATACTATAAGAACAAGTTGAAGAACTTATGTAATTGAAGGATGGGTAGGAGTGGGGGGCATAGGCAGGGAAGAGGAAGCCATGATGGATCTGACTGCCTCCCTCAATGTAGGAAGGATTATTTCATAAAGCCACTGTGAATCCTTTCAGAACACCAGGGCAGCCATTCGTTTCTTCCTCTAAATTCCCTCTAGTTTTTCTTTGCTGGCATTTATTACAATAAAATCTGATTGTTTATGTCTTTCTTTCCTCATTCGATTTTAAGCTCCTTGAGAGCTGGACCCATGTCTTTCTGACCTTTGTGTGCTCACTTTTAAAACAGCACTTGGCATATAAACCTGGTTGTTGAGTGGGGGAAGAAAAAAGAAAAGAAAGAAAGAAACAACCCTGCTCTGCATAACATCCAAGAGCAGAACTAACACCATAGGTACGATTCTCAGAGAAAGATTTCAACTGCATAGCAGGAAAACCTCCCTAATGTTCCGATCTATACATCAGTTTATATTAGTGGTTCATGGAGAAAGAACATCGGTGGCTCTCCTGTAAGGAATGTGGGATCCCGCACTTGGCTGGGAGGTTGCATTAATGACCATTAAAATTAGTTCAGGCTTTTAACATTTTTACTGAGGAAAAATTAGCTCCTAACTGGCCTCACTGACACTTTCTTCTCTCTCTGATCTATCCTCCACATTTCTTTAAAAATAATCTTGCTAATGAAAAAAAAAAAAAATGCCATCACCTATACTTCTTGAAAAACCACTGGGTCTCATTGACAGCACCAGCATTTGCTAAAGAACATTTTTGAAGAATGCTAATCCCGTGATATGGTAAGCAAATAATGGGTCCCACTGTAAAATAAATATGCAAAATGCCACATTCTAGTCCTCTTACAGACGCACAGTGCTCCTTCTTGGCACCTGTTACAGAGACACTGGTACATCTCAGATAAAGGGCAATCTCAAACTGGTTCTTTCCAGTCTCATCATCATCTGAGACAATGTTGTCTTTTTATTTCAACATCATCCACAAAGCACGTTTCTCACCTACTGTTCTCAGGGGCTAAAACGTTTCCAGACTGTGATAGGAGACGCAGCACCTCAGGTGAGCTGGATCAGTGCAGTGTGCGGGGAAAGGAACAGGCTGACCATCTAAGACTGTTGTGACTTCACACCGGGCAACAAGAATGAGAACTTGATGCTAGGACACCTCCCACAAAGCTCACTGGCATGCTTTCTTCCAAAAAAAAATCTAGTCTTTTCCGCCCAGCCTCTTCTCTCCACAGAGTCCCTTTACTTTCCTTCCTGTGGTGCAATGCATCTCCTTGACACCAAAGCTGGCATCTGTAAACCACCATAAAAGATAAGGGACTGGTCAGCAACAGGGAAAGCTAACTTAAGTAGAGCTATTAACACCCTTCAGGTGGCACTGTTGAGACCCTGCCCAGATGTCCTTTATCAAGCAGGTGCACCTAACCCCCAGCTGCTTTGAGTATTGACTACCAGTGGCCCACAGTTGTCTTTTTTTTTTTTCCCTAAAGATTTTATTTATTTATTTGACAGAGAGACAGCCAGCGAGAGAGGGAACACAAGCAGGGGAAGTGAGAGAGGAAGAAGCAGGCTCATAGCGCAGGAGCCTGATGTGGGGCTCGAACCCAGAACGCTGGGATCACGCCCTGAGCCGAAGGCAGATGCTTAACCACTGCGCTACCCAGGCGCCCCCACAGTTGTCCTCTTTTCCAGAGAATTACCCTCTGGAACTAGAGCCACCTAGCTCCAGAGTTAGGCCCCTCTTTGCTCCTTCCATGTAGTTAATGACTGACCAACACAAGAGGTACAAAAGACCAGGCCCTCGCCTCAAGGTGGGGCCAACTCTGGGGTGCAACTCATGCTCTAGAACTTTGTATAGGATCAACTAAAGCCGGACTCAAGCTGGGACCACATTTTTGCTTAACCTCATGTTTTACTCACTAACTCCGCCCAAATTGCATTTCAGACTCTGTCTGCTTCTAAAAAATCCAACCTAAGACAGCACCAAAAGACCAGTTAGAGAATCCAATTCTCCTCAAACTCTGAGTCCTTAAAAATAATTCCTCATGGTTCTTTCCTTCTTCCATTTCTATTTTATATCTGCCTTTATAGCCACCTATCTTATTGAGGAATGTTTATTGTATTTCCATATAGAAAAACTATGCCAAGCTCCTCAAAATAGAACCATCTTGTTAGACTATCTTCCCACATCACTGCTTCTCCCAAATACATGAATATTTGAAAGTATAATATGAAGTGTAGCAATACATTTACAATATTTATATTTGCTCCTATAATCATAATTCCCAGAGATGCTCTTAGCCTTATGTATACATATATAAATTTTTAGTCACCATGTATAGATTCAACACTGATGCAGTGGGCTCTTTAATCCAGAGTTATCTTGTATGGCTCTGTTCTTTCATCAAATATTATTTTTTTGTTTTTTGTTTTTTGTTTTTTTGAGGAAAGGTCTTGGGTGTTATAATCTTTGAGCACTCACTGGTCTCAATTTATATTTAATAATTTGGCTGGGTATAAAGACCTTGGATAATAATTTCTGTCATTACTCTCTATAATTCCTCCTCTGTGTTTTGGTATTGAATTCTGCCATTTTAGCCCAACTTGCTTTTTCTGCCTGGATACCCATGGGCACTTTGTTTATATTCATCAGAATATTTTTCACATCAACTTTTGCTGGAACACAAGGGGCCTTTTCTTCTTAACATTAAGATTCAGATATTAATTGATTTCAGGAAATGTTCCTCTATTGAATATTAAAATTTTTTTCTGTGTTATATTATTCTCTTCTCAGGAATATCATTTATTATAATTTATATCTCCTTTGTCTGACTTCCATATCTATAAAATTATCTATAATCACTTTCATATCTGAGGGTTTTTTTTTTCTTAAGATTTATTTGAGAGAGAGAGAGAAAAGCATGAGCAGGAGGAGGGGCAGAGGGAGAGAGAGAATCTCAACAACATGGGTCTCGATCCCAGGACCCAGAGATCATTGACTGGAGCAGAAATCAAGAGTCGGCCACTCAACCGACTGAGCCATTCAGGTGCCCCTTGTCTCTTTTTTTGACTTCCATTTCTTTCTCTGTGATTATATCAAGCCTTTTTTCTATGCCATGGATGCTGTTTTCATCGTCGTCTTATTTAATCCTTCATATTTTCAACATGGTCACATTTTTTGATAGATTTATTCTTTCCACTCCACCTTTTCTTAAGATCTACCAGTTTTTCCTTTCAATGTCATGTGTAGCTTTTATCCGATATCTTTTTTTTCTAATGGCTTACATTCACTTTATCTTAAAGTATGAAGATTATACTCTTTCTTTTCCTTCAGTTCTTTTTCTGATAGATTATCAGATTTGCCTTTTGTTTTCGGCATTCCTCTCCTCTATAGATCTTGTATTAGCTTCTTTCTGCTCATTGTGCTTCTTGGATTGAGGCAAGTTCTGTTTAAACCAGTGATGTGTCCATGAATGGGAAGCAGGATGGGCAAAGTGTGGTCTGGAGAAGCCAGAAGCTTCCACCTGGGGAATGCTGCCTCACAACACTTTTATCCTAAGTCAGTCCCATTGTCTGTCAGGATACCTGTGTCTCCTAAGGTTTTGGTACTGCCCTTTGGCTCTGCATGGTACATGGTTAAGCCCCTTATCACATCCTCTTTCTGGATTTGCAGTTAGTTTTCTTCTCTTCAAAGGACTCTGATTAGTAGGTTCAGAAAACTCCTAATACTACTGCTCAAGGTGGAGAAAAGAATGGATTGGCATCAGTATGCTTCTGTGAAGAAGATGAGTTTCCTCCTTTTCTTTTTTTCTTATTAACAGATACTTTCCTAAAGGGAAGCAAGTATTGTATTTATCCAATCGTCTCTTCCTAGAACTCCGCTTTCTGTTCAGCGCCCATGCCTCCTCTTGCCACACTTTTACCACCCCATCCATTTTTTATTACCTAATGAAGACCTATATTTACTTTTGGTCTTTCTTACTTTATCTGCTATCAATTTCCAAATATTTCTATAAACCGAAGCAGCAGCTTTCCTGCAGTAAGTGCTTTGCCTTTAAGCAATCTCTGTTGTGAAGCGGTCCCTAGCAATGCATTATGTGCAAATTAGTAGCCATCTGTATTTTACTTTGTTCATTTACTCACCCCTTATTCTTTCACCAAATATCTATGGAGTGCCTTTGATGTGTGTTGGCCCAAACAGAAATTGAGAAAAAAAACAAGAAAATACACTTACCAGCACTTCATAAATCCTCTGGAGATAAACAAAAATGTTTTAAAGAATTCGATGATAGTTTTAGAGGCCAATTTTATTTAGTCTGCATTTCTATCACCCATAAATATTGTTAAGCGATGATTATCTGCTTTGTTCCTGACCAGGGAAATTGAATTTTATGAGCTACTGATGAGATTGATTTTTCTAAGAAAAGAACATTGGTCAGTTGTTTCAGAAGATTTCTCTTTTTTCTCGATGGTTACCTTTTGAAAGGGGAATATATGTACTCTTGAGAAGATTTAAAGATCTGAGTATTTTTATAATAGTCCCACCACAATACATGAAAGGGAATGTAAAAGGACTTCATGTTCTTGCATAGGTGAACCAGTAAGGATATATTTTACAAACTCCTAAAACAAATCCTTTCATTGCCTGAGTTCTTTGGAGAAAATATGCCATGTAAGGCCAATAAACACATAAATAAGTAATAGACTGATGTAGCTATCAGATGGAAAATCTAAAGGGTGGGTGATGGCTCCACACTACAGATCTGGTGCATTTGCTGCTGTTTTGAGAAAAGAAGGCATCACATTTAGAACTGGGCTATTAAGGTGTCTTCTTTCTCTGCAGAATGAAGACAGATCTGATCAGGGAACCTGACTGCCACTATGACTCTAATTTTGACCCAGGGACTCAGCTGCAGAAAGTGTCAAGTGCCAAGTAAAAATGAACTGGGGAGTCTGGTCCTCTTCAGCTCACCAGGGTGTACGGGACTGGAAATTGTTTTGGCAGACATAGGCTATCACTGAGTGTCTCAGACCTCTGAACTCTTTTTAGATCAATGCATGGAAAGTGACTGGCACTGGCCAACGGATGTCTAAGGGCCAGCGTGCACCCAAATAACCAATACTGATAAAATGATTAAATAAAAGATAGCTATTATGAGATCTCATAAACAGTTCTCCTGCAAGGGTCAAAAGGGGTAAAGTCAGACAGTTACATGGCTAAGATTAGAAAAACAGTGGGAAATTCAGTGACAGGCAACCTGAGTTTCTCTTTCCTACTCATGGAAACTCCTAGAGACAAATAAACTGTTAGTCTCAGTACCTGACATGTGTCCATTTAAGAGATTTTTCAGTATCAATGAGTGCTATCATAATTCAAGAAAATTTGGGTCTGCAAATGATTTTAGAACTCCTCAGGGACAGTAGGACCCACATCTCCTTCACAGACAGACCTTTTGTTCAAATGGCATCTCATGTTGAAGTCTAGCGGATTAAACTAATAAAACGCATTGCTCAGGCCTCAGGTGGGAGTCCTGACCTCATCGTGGGCCTCTAAGTAATCACAGCTGAGCTGAGTGAGCTCCACAGAACACAGTTTGAAAAACTGACTGGTAGAGGGTCACCTTGCTAGACAGAAGTCGAGCTGAAACTAGAAGTTAGTTAGGTAATGCGCCTTGATGCCCATACAATTTATCAGTACTTTTCAAACTTTAATGAGCGCATGAATCACTTAGAAATCTTATAAAATGTAGATATGATTCCATGGGTCACAGAGGGTCCTAAGATTCTGCATTTCTACGCGGTCCCAGGTGATGTCAATGCCACTGGTCCAAGAGTTCCCTTGGAGAAGCAAGGCATTCCACTACACCATGTTGCCAGAAACTGAGCAAGCATCCTAGAAAGAAATCCCATCTAAAATATGAACCGCTTCCAGAAAACTCATTCACTCAGAACTTCCGTCTTCACCATCCTGACTAGTCTACTTTAAAACAGAAGAAGGAAATAAGCAGAGAGAGGAGAGGTCCTGAGTGGTCCGCTAACTGATTCTCAGAGTATTAGTATGAAAATGGAGTGACTCACACCGGGCCTGATTATTTTTGAAATTATAAAAACAAGTTTGAAAATCCTGAAAAAACAAATATATGTAGTGTACAATATATATATATATATATATGTTATATAATATATATGTATTGTATATATTGTATACATACAATATGTATATATACATATATTGCATATATGTATAATGTATTATATAATATATATGTAATGCATATATGAGAGAGAGAGAAAGAGAGGATCAACAATGGAATGAGTGTAGAAATGAAAAGTTGACAACTGCCCCCAGAAGCACACGAATGTCAACTGTTCCTTACCCCTTCAGTCAGACTTCACATACCTGAGGCAGCTGATCAAGTAATTTGCAGGTTAAAAATACCTTAATGTGGGGCGCCTGGGTGGCACAGCGGTTAAAGCGTCTGCCTTCGGCTCAGGGCGTGATCCTGGTGTTCTGGGATCAAGCCCCACATCAGGTTCCTCTGCTAGGAGCCTGCTTCTTCCTCCCCCACTCCCCTTGCTTGTGTTCCCTCTCTCACTGGCTGTCTCTCTCTGTCAAATAAACAAAATCTTTAAAAAAAAAAGAAAAAAAAAGAAATCAGTGACCTTCCTCCTGGTGAGTGGGGCTGGATTTTGGAAAAAAAAAAAAAAAAAAACCTTAATGTGTTTTCATTTCAAGACAGTATTTGGATTCACAAAATGACCTTAGAAACTTTAATGCAAATTAGTGGTAAAAATATGAGTCAAATGTTTCATAGGCTTTCCTGTAGTCTTTATTATCCTATCAAAAAGACAGATGCTGATTCCCTAGTGGTAGTCTCTTTACTCATCCGTGGAACGGACAAACCCTGTAAAGACAGGTTATACTCCCCACACCCTAAGAACTTGGCTATTGCTTGTGGTATCAAACCCACAAAAGGAACTAAAGTGAATGGCCATGTAATAAACATCTCATTAAATCAATGACAAGGATATACAGAATGCCTTAAATCAGTGTGGAGAAGAGCCACCTTTTGAGAAGCTGATGGAGAACCTATTGTATTGACTTTTATTCACCAAAGTTGCTGTGAATACAACATAATAAGAGGAAGTCTTTTTTGTACCCTTTGACAGTATCTGTATGTAAATCAGTCACATGGCTTTCAAAAATTTCTAAAACAGATTTTACCCGGAGATTTTGTGTCTCTTAATGCTAACATCAGTAGTTCATGAAAACAAAACAAAAAGAAAATGTTTAAAAGTCCTATAATTTATCACAAAACCATTCTAGTTCATTTATATTTTTAAATGAGACACCCTCTTCCGAGTTTTAGGTGGTAAACCAGCTTAAACTAGTTAGGAGCCAACACTGGTACTGCTTTCTCATAATTTGGTGAAGTGCAAGCAAAACATTTGAATAATGAAAGGCATTTTCTCTTCAATACATTAAGTAAAAGCAAATCACTAACTTATTATCCTGTTTCCATGGGAACCTAAGTACAGAGCCAGTCTGCTACAAGGTGCTTCTCCTGGTGTACATATTTCCCCCTTCTCTTTCCAATCTACCTTTGATTGCTGTCCAAAGGCTAAAGAGTTAGAAGATGAGTCTTTGCTCATCTTTTCCAGGTTGAGAGAGCTGCAGAGGCAGCTAAACAGGAAACACAGCGCCTCATCATAGCAG